>NW_027522444.1:130288-325301 GCF_052094955.1 Ictidomys tridecemlineatus | reverse complement strand
AGTGACCCACTTTCTAGCAATATGGCTGAGCCTAGTTCTTATTCCTCCTGACGTTAGACATTTCGGCCTGTTCCTTTCCATAGCTACAAAGGTTTTCCGTTGAGTGTCCTAATGTAACAGTTTCTGTTATTCTTTCGCCTGAAGATTACAGCTTTTGTTCTATGCAAAAAATCAGGAAATGGGTCTGGGAGGAGTTTTGGCTGCTGTTGCTGCTATTTGTCCCTCCAACTATCCAAGAAATGATACCGTGAAAGACACTTTCTCAGAATACTTCCCTATCTTCCTGGGAGAATTTGGTGGAATCCATGGAGAAAAAGAAAAAAATACAAACATCTTATGTCTATAGCCCTCTGGGTCTTTATGATATTAAACCAGTCTATACTTAGTCTTTAGAAATCCATTAAGTATTTTTTATTTGAGATTTTTTCATAAATACACTCCTATGTATCTAGTGGGTTCTCCCATAGTTAAAAAAATGCCTGGATTATTTTGGTTGCTTATCTCTCCCAGACTTTGGTTAGTTGTTAGCCTTATAATCTTATTCTCTAATAAAGTCAAGGAAAGTCATTAATTTGCATTTTCTTCTGCTCTTTTTGGTTATTATAATGATGAAAACAACATGCTTTTTAGCTATTTTGATAGATACTCAAGGTGAAATTTGAAGTCTATACACTTACTTTTCAAAAATATTTAGTAATTTCTAATTTAGTTAAATATGTAGTTATTCTATTCAAAATAATCCCATTCCTAGCATGTTTCCAAGGAAATTAATGCACAGTTCACAAAAATTCTTGTGTAAAAATTCATAATAACTCAAACAAATATTATGCCTTCAGCAGAAAGACAGAAGACAAATCACGGTTTATCATGCAGTGGAATAATTCAGTTAATTTAGAAACACAAATACTGGAACATTAATAACATTGGCAAATCTAAAAAAAAATTTCTGGGTGAAAGAGGCCAGATACAAAATATATACTGTATGTTTCCTTTAAATAAAGTTCAAAAATTAGCAAAACAGCTATAATGGTCAAGTAATAATGGTGGGTTTTTTTTTTTTTTTGAAGCTCAGGGGTGATATCAGTTAAAGCATGAAGGAATTTTCTAAAGTGATGGAAATGTTTTATATCCTGATTTTTGGTAGTTCATATATATGTAAAATATTATCAACCTGTACACTTTAGATCTGTGCATTCTTTGAGTACAAATTATACTTCAATTTTTAAAAAAGCCTTATTTTAAAAATAAGTAATTAATGGGGAAGACTGGTACCTGCCTATATCCCAGGTACATGGGAGACTAAGTCAGGAGGATCATAAATTTGAAACTCTGCAAGGCCCCCCGCCCCAAATAATTAAAAGGGCTGGAAATATAGCTTCATGGTAGAGTGCCACTGGGTTCAATCTCAAGTACTGCAGTAAGTAAGTAAGTAAGTAAGTAAGTAAGTAAGTAAATAAGTAAGTAAATTGATAAATAGAAGTGAAAGCATTTTTTCAAGATGATTTTTAACTCAGGATTGGTTGAAACCACATCTAAATATATTTTTAGGTCTCTAAGAGGTTAAGTATTTTCTCCCATTTTTTGCATTTCTCTACTTCTTTTTTACCACAGTGATAGTCCAAGACATATCACATTTTACAAGTGACATCAGTTGTTTCCTGATCACGATCTGTTTGAAGCAGTGAATGTGATTGGTGGGTGCATTCAGTCTGTATCACAGATACAAAGCCTAGCTCACCATGATGGATGGGCGTGTGCATGTGTGTGTGTGTGTGTGTGTGTGTGTGTGTGTGTGTGTGTGTGTGTGTGTGTTATTGGTTGTGGGATTGGTCTTGACTGAGAACACTGTCTTATAGTTAGTGGGATGGCAAGTTGGCATCTCAGGCAACATTGATGGCAGAAATCTCAAAGAATATAGCAGGAATCTGCCATCTAAGGCTCAGAAAGCTCAGAACACTTGGTTATCCTAATTGCCATAAATGGAAAGACCCTCACTATTGAGCTTCTCTGAGAGTTGCATCACACTGGGGCGGGAGGAGGGGAGCCCATTTTCATAGAGATGTACCCTGTTTCTATGGAGACTCCAGCTAGGCTTTAAGAGGCTTGTGGGATAGTACCAATGGATGCTGCCAAGCCCTGGGTCATTCTGAGGAGCCTGCTACTAGAGGGGAGGTGGCAGGGTATCAGCCTATGGGGCCGGGACTAGGCTCTGTGAAGCTGTGTCAGGCCTGATTTCTAAGCAATGTACTTGGCAATAGAAACCTTGGAAAACGTCCCACCCCCCACCATGCCATGGGTGAGAGAGCCCAGGTGAGTCTCTGGAAGCCAGGCTTGGGTATGAGCGTGGACATCAATGATTGCAGAGTATCAACAATAAGGGACCATAAATCTCTTTCAGGTGAGTGCAGACTGAAAACAGGGACATCTGGAGGGAGATAGACTGGGTTTTAGGAAATCAACAGATCTCTAGGTCTAGAACACACAGATAGACCCACTCATGGAATTATGCGTGTGAGTCCAAGAAGCAGGGGTCAATAACTGTGAAACCTGGTTCCCCAGGTTTTAGACACACTTGTTTAGTTCAAAAGAGTGATGTGAGTGCTAAAACAAGATCAAAATGAAGTGGTCTGTATCTGAAGACGTGCTGTGTTGAAGGTGGGAGAAAATCTCTGAAGCCCTCATTGAGAAGGATATGGAGAATTTTAAAGTACTAGTTGAAGAGGACACGGTAAAGACAACAAATCAGGCCGGCTAGCTGTTGGGATCAGGAAAACAGGAATATGTGAGGAATAGCAGATGTAGAGAAGGCTTTGGTGGATTGGATTTGAGTAATGTTGAATGTGAGTTATCTGTGGGATAATCATGTGGAAATGCCCTTCACAGACAGCCTAGAACTGCAGGTGTGGATTTGGGAGTCATTGTCTTGAAGACAACTGTTACAGCAAAGGGTGAATATGAAATCCCCCAGGAGAATAGAGAAAGTAGAGAAGGAAATAGAGAAAGTAGGGATTCTTGTGATACTTGGTGTTCACGAAAATTGTAGTAAAATTTTATCCAGAAATGACTAAAAACACCACACTATCTAGGTCAGTTGTAGGTATCATTTTCTCTAAATAATTTCCCTAAAGAAAAGGAAATACAATAAATTAACTTTGAAATGGAGCTGGAAGCTACATGTACTTGACATTTCTTTCGTTCTCTGTTTTCTCTATCAACTACCTAGATGAACTTCAAGTCATTTAGAAATCAGTGACATGTACTTTCTTTTAACTCCCCGTATCAAAAAGATCAATATGACAATCTCTTTTATAGGTAGATATCTAGATGTTTTCAGAAAAAAAATAAAATTCCACATAGAAGGCAGTTCCAGCAGATTTTACTATGGGAAATTGGTACATGGTCTGTAGATGTGTAAAAGGGAAAACTAAACGTAAATTTTCAGAGATTTAAAAATACAATCTCGGAAGTTGTGCATACTGCTATTGTAAAGGTCTTAAATATAAAGGTAAGTTAAGGAGGGACAATTTCATGGGGCATTAAAAAAATCTTCCAATGTATGTTTATATAATTTTATCTACATATAAGTTTTTTTTTTTTTGGTTTTACTGGCTAATTTCTTGTAGGTCACGGGTGTGGGGTAGGGTAAAGGATGATACCCAAACAATTTTCCTTATCCTCTATGCTCTTTATTAATGTAGGGCATTAGATTTAATCATCATCATGGTCACCATTAGATTCCATTATTAACAATCATAACTCATGAATGACACTTTGTTACACAATATGTACTTGCTTCTTAGAATTTATATAATGCAGCATAGGAATTAGATCAACTTAATAGTAAACCCTCTGCTCTGCAATAATAATAACCATAATCATCATAATCATCTAGGGCATATTTCTTAGAAAAATAATTTGAGTTTGAGTCTTTTTAGATTGCTTCAATACACATAAATGCCTGACTTTAAAAACCTTGTTTAATGTAGTTTAAAAGTGGCATGTTTTCTGTAAAAATTAGATTGAATTTCGGATAATCCATTCTATCAAAACTCAGTGAATTTCTTTGAAAAGATAAATTCTTACATACCTGAATACAATCAAGATTTTTCAAATTGAGTAACGAATAGAGACACACATTAGATAAAAATAACTAACACTTATTAAATGCCGAGGTGGAAGGGAACAAGGGGGGAAGCATCCCTAGCTCATGGCAGCCAGAAGGTTGGAGCGGGGGAGGGGACAGGAGGAGACAGTTCACAGGGGACAACATGTGATTCCCCAGGGCATGTCCCCAGCCGCACTTCACCTGCCCACACTCCTCTCAGTACAGTGGGCCTTTCAGATAATTAACCCACAAAATGGATGGATCCACAGATTAGGTCAAATGTCTCACAGTCATCATTTCACCTCTGAACACTGCTACTGTGGCTGACCCTGAGCTTTTGGTGGGGGGATACCTTATTTCTAAGCCATAATAGTCTCTACAGTCCATGTGCTTTGGTTAGAATACCTTCATGTCGTCTGGGAGAGTAATCGGGTGCCGAAACAAGATTCAAAAGAAATATCTGGTAACTGAAGATGTGACATTTGGAGCTTGGGGAAAAGCTCTGAAGAGGAGCCCTGGGTGAAGCACTTTAAAATCCTGGTGACAAGGACACAAGAGGGCACCTGGTTAGTGGGGTAGCTGAGTGGCAGTGGTATCACTCATTAAAACATAAAAAAAAATGAGAAGGAGCATATCTGGGGAGAGTAAAGGAGGAAAGGAGGTTGGGCCTAAAGTCTGTGTACCTGCGGGGTCTCCCAAAGGAGATTCCAGGAGGCAGAAAGACAGTTTCCCAGGAGATAGGCCTGGGAGTCATGGCTTAGAGTGACTGTGGAAGTCACAGGTGTTCATAAAGCCAAAAGAGAGCAGGTTGAGGAGACAGGGAATGATGGATTGTGCAAAAAAGAAGGTGTCCAGAAGGAGGCTCACCAGCTATCAGCAATCATTCTGCACCACAGTGTCAAAGCTCTGCTCTCTGTACCAGGCGTTCTGCACCCCAGTCTAAAACCTCTGCTCTCTATAACAGTATTTCTGCACCCCAGTCTACAACCTCTGCTCCCTGAAACAATCCTTCTCCATCCCAGTCTCCAAGTTCTGCTCTCTGGAACACTTTCTGCACCCCAGTCTCGAACATCTGTTCTCTGCAACAGTCCTTCTACACCTCAGTCTGAAAACTCTGCTCTCTGCAACAATCATTCTGCACCCTACTCTCCAACCTCTGCTCCCTGCAAGAAAACTACTGTACCCCATTCTCCAAGTTCTGCTCTCTCAAAGTGTCCTTCTGCACCACACTCTAAAACATCTGCTCTCTGCAACAGTCCTTCTGCACCTAAGTCTGAAAACTCTGCTCTCTGCAACAATCATTCTGCAACCCAGTTTCCAACCTCTGCTCTCTGTAACAGTGCTTCTGCACCTCAGTCTCCAAACGCTGCTCTCTATAATATCCTTTTTCACACCAGTCTCCAAACTCTGCTCTCTATAATATTCTTCTGCACACTAGTCTACAAACTGGGCTATCTGTAACAGTTCTTCTGCACCCCAGTCTCCAACCTCTGCTCTCTGTAACAGGCCTTCAGCTCCCCAGTCTCTAAACTCTGCTCTCTATAACAGGCCTTCTTAACCACAGTCTCCAACCTCTTCTCTCTGAAATGATGATTCTGCTCCTCAGTCTCAAAACTCTGCTCTCTGCAACAGTCCTTCTGCACCCCAGTCTAAAAACTCTGCTGTCTGTAATAGTTCTTCTGCACCCCAGTATCCAACCTCTGCTCTCTGTAACAAACCTTCTGCAACTCAGTCTCAAAACTCCGCTCTCTGCAACGGTTCTTCTGCATCCCAGTCTCCAAACTCTGTTCTCTGCAACAGTCCTTCTGCACCCCAGTCTCCAAACACTGCTCTCTGTAACAGTCCTTCTATACCTCAGTCTCCAAACTCTTCTCTCTATAAGAGTCTTTCCGCACCCCAGTCTCCAAACTCTGCTTTGTGTATCAGTCGTTCTGCAACACAGAATCCAACCTCTGCTCTCTGTAACAGTTCTTCTGCACCTCAGTCTCCAACCTCTGCGCTCTGTAACAGTCCTTCTGCACCCCAGTCTCAAATCTATGCTCTCTGCAACATTCCTTCTGCACCCCAGTATCCATCCTATGCTCTCTGTAACTGTCCTTCTGCACCCCAGTATCCAACCTCTGCTCTCTGTAAGATCCTTCTGCACCTCACTCTCCAACCTCTGCTCTCTGAAACGATACTTCTTCAAAGCAGTCTTCAAACTCTCTTCTGTGTAACAGTCCTTCTGCACCTCAGTCTCTAACCTCTGCTCTTTGTAAAAATCTTTCTGCAACTCAATTTCCAACCTCTGGTCTCTGTAACAGTCCTTCTGCACCTCAGTATCCAACCTCTGCTCTCTGTAATGATCCTTCTGCACCTCAGTCTCCAACCAATGCCCTCTGTAACAGGCCTTCTGCACTTCAGTCTCCAACCTCTGCTCTCTGTATCAGTTCTTCTGCACCCCAGTCTCCAAGCTCTACTGTCTGTTACAGTCCTGCTGCACCCGAATCAAAACTCTGTAACAATATTTCTGAACCCCAGTCTCAAAACTCTGCTCTCTTTAACAGTTATTCAGAATCAGAATATCCAAGCTCTGCTCTCTGTAACACTCTTTATGCAACCCAGTCTCCTTCCTCTGCTCTCTGTAAGAATCCTTCTGCACCCCAGTCTCGAACCTCTGCTCTCTGTTAAAGTCCTTCTACACCTCAGTCTCCAACCTTGCTCTCTGTAACTATCCTTCTGCACCTCATTCTCCAACCTCTGCTCTCTGTAACAGTCCTTCTGCATCCCAGTCTCTAACATCTGCTCTCTTCAATGATCCTTCTTCTCCCCAGGCTACAACCTCTGCTCTTGCAATGGTCCTTCTGCACCCCAGTCTCCAAACTCTGCTCTCTGTAACAGTCCTTCTGTACTTCAGTCTTTAACCTCTTCTCTCTGTAATGGTCCTTCTGCACCCCAATTGCCAACCTCTTCTTTCTATATTAGTGCTTCTGCACCTCAGACTCCAAATTATGCTCTCTGTAACAGTCCATCTGCACCTCAATCTGAAACCTCTGCTCTATGCAACGAGCCTTCTGTACCCCAGTCTCCGAACTGTGCTATCTGTAACAGTCTTTCTGCACCCCAGTCTCAAACCTCTGCTCTCTGTAAAACGCCTTCTGCACTCCATTTTCCAAACTCTGCTCTCTGTAACAGACCTTCTGCACTCCAGTCTCCAACCTCTTCTATCTGCAATGATCATTCTTCACCTCAGTTTCCAACCTCTACTCTCTGCAACAGTTATTCTGCACACCAGTCTCTAACCTCTGCTCTCAGTAAGATTCTTCTGCACCTCAGTCTCCAAACTTTGCTCTCTGTAACAGTCTATATGCACCCCAGTATTTAACCTCTGCTCTCTGTAACAATCTTAGGCACCTAAATCTCCAACTTCAGCTCTCTGCATCGGTCCTTCTGCACCCCAGTCTCCAAACTCTGTCCTCTGCAACAGTCCTTCTGCACCACAGTCTCCAAAGTCTGCTTTCTGAATCAGTTCTTCTGTACCCCAGTCTCCAACCTCTGCTCTCTGTAACATTCCTTCTGCACCTCAGTCTACAACCTCTGCTCTCGGTAACAGTCCTTCTGCAACCTAGTCTCCAACCTCTACTCTCTGCAACATTTTTTCTGCACCCCAGTCTCCAACCTGTGCTCTCTGTAACTGTCCTTCTGCACCCCAGTCTCAAACATCTGCTCTCTGTAAGTATCGTTCTCCACCATAGTCTTTAACCTCTGCTCTCCTCAACGATCATTCCGCACCTCAGTCTCCAACCTCTTCTCTCTGTAACGATCATTCTGCACCCCAGTCTTCAACCACTGGTCTCTGTAACAGTACTTATGCAGCTCAGTCTCCAACCTATGCTCTCTGTAAGATACTTCTGCACACCAGTCTACAACATCTGCTCTCTGCAATTATCTTTTAGAACCCCAGTCTTCAAACTCTGCTCCCTGTAACAGTCCTTCTGTACAGCAGTCTCCAAACTCTGCTCTCTGTAACGGTCCTTTTACACCCCAGTCTCCAACCTCTACTTTCTGTATTAGTCTTTCTGCACCCCAGTCACCAAACTCTACTCTCTGTTACAGTTCTGCACATCAGTCTCTAAACTCTGCACTCTGCAATAGTCCTCTGCACCCCAGTCTCCACCCTCTGCTCTCAGTAACAGTTCTTCTTCACCCCAATCTCTAAACTCTGCTCTTTGTAACACTCCTTCTGCACTCCAGTGTCTACCCTGTGATATCTGTAACAATTCATCTGGACATCAGTCCCCAACCTCTGCTCTCCACAAGGTTACTTCTGCTCATCAGTCTCCAAACTCTACTATCTGTAAAAGTCCTTCTGCACCTCAGTCTTAAAACTTTGCTCTCTTTAAGATCCTTCTGCAACCAATTCTCCAAACTCTTCTCTCTGTAACAGGCCTTCTGCACCAAAGTCTCCAACCTCTGCTCTCTGAAACGATCCTTCTTCAACCCAGGATCCAACATCTGCTCTCTGCAACAGTACTTATGCACCTCAGTCTGAAAACTCTGCTCTCTGCAACAATCCTTCAGCACCCCAGTCTTAAACCTCTGCTCTTGTAACACTTCGTCTGCACCTCTGTCTCCAAAATGCTCTCTGTAAGATCCTTCTGAAACCCAGTATCGAAACTGTGCTATCTGTAACAGTCCTTCTGCACCCCAGTCTCCAACCTCTACTCTCTTCAACAGTCCTTCTGCACCCCAGTCTCCAAACTCTACTCTCTGTAAGATCCTTCTGCACCACAGTCTCCAACCTCTTCACTATGTTTCAGTCCTTCTGCACCCAGGTCTCCAAACTCTGCTCTCTGCAATATTTTTTCTGTACCCCAGTCTCCATCCTGTGCTCTCTGTAACAGTCCTTCTGCACCCCAGATTTCAACATCTGCTCTCTGCAATGATCCTTCTTCTACCCAGTCTCAAAATTTTGCTCTCTTTAAAAGTTCTTTTGTTTCACAGTCTTCACCCTCTTCCCTTTGTAACTGTCCATCTGCTCCCCAATTGCCAACCTCTGCTTTCTGTAATAGTCCTTCTGCACCCCAGTCTCCAAACTCTTGTCTCTGCAAGGATCTTTCTTCACCTGAGTCTCCTAACTCTGCTCTCTGTAAAAGTCCTTCTGCACCTCCGTCTCCATTCTTTGCTCTCTGTAATGCTATTTCTGCACCCCAGTATTCAATCTCTGCTCTCTGTAACAATCCATCTGCACCTCTGTGTCCAACGTCTGCTCTCTGTAACAGTCCTTCTGTACACCTGTCTCCAAACTCTGCTCTCAGTAACAGTCCGTCTGTACCGCAGTCTCCAACCTCTTCTCTCTATAATGGTACTTCCCCACCCCAATTGCCAACCTCTGCTTTCTAAAACAGTCCTTCTGCACCTGAGACTCCAACCTCTACTCTCTGTAACAGTCCTTCTAAGCCTCAGTCTGAAAACTCTGCTCTCTGCAACAATATTTCTAAACCCCAGTCTCCAAACTGTGCTATCTGTAACAATCTTTCTGCACCCAAGTCTCAAACATCTGCTCTCTGTAACAGGTCTTCTGGAACTCAGTCTCCAAAGTCTGCTCTCTGTAACAGGCCTTCTGCACCCCAGTCTTCAACCTCTTCTCTCTGCAACAATTCTTCTGCACCCCAGTCTCCAACCTCTTCTTACTGCAACAGTCCTTCTGCCCCCTAGTCTCCAACCCCTGCTCTCTGTAAGATCCTTCTGCACCCCGTTTTCCAAAGTTTACTCCCTGTAACAATCATTCTGCACCTCAGTCTCCAACCTCATCCCACTGCCACGGCCCTTCTGCACCCCAGTATCCAACCTCGGTTCTCTGCAGCAGTCCTTCTGCACCCCAGGCTACAAACTCTGCTCTCTGTAACAGTCCTTCTGCACCCCAGTCTCCAACCTCTGCTCTCTGCAAAAATTTTTCTTCACACCAGTTTCCAACATCTGCTCTCTACAAGGATCCTTCCTCTACCCAGTCACCAAACTCTGCTCTCTGTAAAAGACCTTTTGTATCGCAGTCTCCAACCTCTTCTCTTTGTAACGGTCCATCTGCTCCCAAATTGCAAACCTCTGCTTTTTGTAACAGTCCTTCTGCACCCAAGTCTCCAAACTCTTCTCTCTGCAATGATCCTTCTTCACCTCAGTCACCAACCTCGGCTCTCTGTAAAAGTCCTTCTGCAACTCAGTCTCCATCCTTTGCTCTCTATAATGGTCCTTCTGCACCCCAGTCTCAAATCTCTGCTCTCTGTAACAGTCCTTCTGTACCGCAGTCTCCAACCTCTTCTCTCTATAATGGTACTTCCCCACCCCAATTGCCAACCTCTGCTTTCTGAAACAATCCTTCTGCACCTGAGACTCCAAACTCTACTCTCTGCAAAAATCCTTCTAAACCCCAGTCTCCAAACTGTGCTATCTGTAACAATTCTTCTGCACCCAAGTCTCAAACATCTGCTCTGTGTAACAGGTCTTCTGCAACTCAGTCTTCAAAGTCTGCTCTCTGTAACAGGCCTTCTGCACCCCAGTCTTCAACCTTTTCTCTCTGCAACAATTCTTCTGTACATCAGTCTCCAACCTCTGCTCTCTGCAACAGTCCTTCTGCACCCCAGTCTCCAACCTCTGCTTTCGGTAAGATCCTTCTGCACCCCGTTTTCCAAACTTTGCTCTCTCTAACAGTCATTCTGCACCTCAGTCTTCAACCTCATACCTCTTCAACGGCCCTCCTGCACCCCAGTATCCAAACTCTACTTTTCGTATCATTTATTCTGCACCCTAGTCTAAACCTCTGCTCTCTGTAACAGTCCTTCTGCACCTCAGTCTCCAAACTCTGCTCTCTGCAACAGTCTTTCTGCACCCCAGTATCCATCCACTGCTCTCTGCAGAAAATTTTCTACACACCAGTATCCAACATATGCTCTCTGCAACGAATCTTCTGCATCCCAGTCTCCAATGTCTGCTCTACGCAAGTCTTTCTACACACCAGTCTCAAACTTCTGCTCTCTGCTACAGTCTTTCTACACCCCAGTCTCCAACCTCTGCTCTCTGCAACATCGCTTCTGCACCCCAGTCTTTAAACTGTGCTCTGTGTAACTATCCTACTGCACCCCGGTCTCCAAACTCTGCTCTCTGTAGCGATCCTTCTGCACCTCAGTCTCCAAACTCTGCTCTCTGCAAAGATCCTTCTGCACCCCAGTCTCCAACGTCTGTTTTCTTAAACAGTCCTTCTTACCCCAGTCTCCAGGCTCTGCTCTCTGAAACTTCCTTCTGCACCCCAGTTTCCAAACTCTGCTCTAGGACACATTCCTTCTGCACCTCAGTCTCCACCCTCTTCTTTTTGTAACAGTACTTCTGTACCGCAGTCTCCAATCTCTGCTCACTGCAACATTTCTTCTGCACCCCAGTCTACAAACTGAGCTCTCTGTAACTGTCTTTCTGACCCCAGTCTCCAACCAATGCTCTCTATAATGTTCCTTCTGCACCTCAGTCTCCAACCTCTGCTATCTGCAACGATCATTCTGCACCTCAGTTCCTAACCTATGCTCTCTGCAAGGATCCATCAGCACCCCAGTTTCCAACCTCTGCTCTCTGTAACAGTCCTTTTACATTTCAGTTTCCAACCTCTCCTCTCTATACCAATTCTTCTGCACCTCAGTCCTCAACCTCTGCTCTCGTTAACAGTTTTTCTGCACTGCAATCTCTAACCTCTGCTCTCTGTAACAATCCTTCTGCACCTCAGTCTCCAACGTCTGCTCTCTGCAACAGTCCTTCTGAACCCAAGGCTCCAACCTGTGCTCTCTGTAACTGTCCTGCTGCACCCCAGTCTCCAACCTCTGGTCTGTGCAACGATCCTTCTGCATCCCAGTCTCCATCCTTTGCTCTCTGTAAGAATCCTTTTGCATCCCAGTCTCAAACCTCTCCTCCCTGCAAAGTCTTTCTGCACCTCAGTCTTCAAGTTCTTCAATATGTAACAGTCCTTCTGCACTCCAGTCTCAAACCTCTGCACTCAGAAATGATCTTTCTGCACCTCAGTCTCCAACCTCTGCTCTCTTTAATAGTCCTTCTGCACCACAGTATCCAACATCTGCTCTCTGCAAAAATCCTTCTTCTCCCCAGTCTCCAAACTCTGCTCTCTGCAATGATCCTACTGCACCCCAGTCTCCAACTTCTGATCTTTGCAAGAGTCCTCTGTACCCCAGTCTCCAAATTCTGCTCTCTGTAAGATCCTTCTGCACCCCTGTCTCCAACCTCTGCTCTCTGTAACAGTCCTGCTGCACCACAGTCTCCAAAGTCTACTCGCTGCAACAGTCTTTCTGCACCCCAGTCTCCAAATTCTGCTCTCTGCAACACTCTTTCTGCAACCCAGTCTCCAACCTCTGCTCTCTGAAACAATCCTTCTTCACCTTAGTTTCAAAACTCTGTCCTCTGCAACGTTCCTTCTGCACCTCAGTCTCTAAATCTTTACTCTCTGTAACAGTTCTTCTGCACCTCATTCTTCAACCTCTGCTCTCTGTAGGATCCTTCTCCAACCCAGTCTCCAGACTCTTCTCTCTGTAACAGTCCTTCTGCACACCAGTCTCCAAACTCTGCTCTCTGCACTGATCCTTTTTCACACCAGTCTCCAACCTCTGCTCTCTGAAACAGTACTTCTGAATCCCAGTCTCCAACATTTGCTCTCTTCAAAAGTCCTTCTGCAACTCCGTCTGAAAACTCTGCTCTCTGCAACGATCCTTCTGCACCTCAGTCTCCTACCTCTGCTCTCTTTAAGACCCTTCTGCATTCCAGTCTCCAAACTCTGCTCTCTGTAACAGTCATTCTGCACAACAGTTTCCACCTCTGTTCTCTGTAAGAGAAATTCTGCAACCCAGTCTAAAACCTCTGCTCTCTGTAAAAGGCCTTCTGAAACCCAGTCTCCAACCTCTACTCTCTGCAATAATTCTTCTCCACAAATGTCTCAAACCTCTGCTCTCGGCAAAAGTCTTTCTGCATCCTCGTCTCCAACCTCTGCTCTCTGTAAGATCCTTATGCACTCCAGTCTCCAACCTCTACTATCTGTAACAATCCTTCTGCAACCCAGTCTCCAACATCTGCTCTCTGCAAAAATTTCTTCTTCACCGCAGTCTGAAAACTCTGCTCTCTGCAACGACATTTCTGCACCCCAGTCTCCTACCTCTGCTCTCTTTAACAGTCCTTCTGCACCTCTGTCTCCCAACTCTGCTCTTTTTAGATCCTTCTGCAACCCAGTCTTTAAACTCTTCACTCTGTAACAGTCCTTCTGCATAAAAGTCTCCAAACTCTCCTCTCTGTAACAGTCCTTCTTCACCTCAGTCTCAAACCTCTACTCTCTGTAACAGTCCTTCAGTACCTCAGTCTGAAATCTCTGCTCTCTGCATGATCCTTCTAGACCCAGTCTCCAACCACTGCTCTCTGTAACAGTCCACCTACACCTCAGTAACCAAACTCTGCTCTTTGGAAGATCCTTCAGCAACCCAGTCTCCTAACACTGCTCTCTATAACAGTCCTTCTGCACCCCACTCTCCAACCTCTCCTCTTTGTAACAGGCCTTCTGCAACCCAGTCTCCAAACTCTGCTCTCTGCAACGATATTTCTGCACCCCAGTCTCCAACCACTGCTCTCTGAAATGATCCTACTGCACCCCAGTCTCCAACCTCTGATCTCTGCAACAGTACTTCTGCACCTTAGTCTCCAACTTCTGCTCTCTGTAAGATCCTACTGCATCCGTGTCTCCAAACTCTGCTCCTTGCAATGATCCTTCTGCACCTGTCTCCAACCTCTTCTCTATGTAAAAGAAATTCTGCACCTCAGTCTTCAATCTCTGCTCTCTGCAACAGTTCTTCTGCACTGCAGTCTCCAACATCTGCACTCTGTAACGGTCTTTCTGCAATGCAGACTCCAATCTCTTCTTTCTGTATCAGTCCTTCTGCACCCCAGTCTCCAAATTCTCCTCTCTCTAAGAGTCCTTCTGCACCTCAGTCTCCTACCTCTGCTCTCTGCAACAGTCGTTCTGCAACCCAGTCTCCAACCTCTGCTCTCTGCAACAGTCTTTCTGCACCCCAGTCTCCAACCTCTGCTCTCTGAAACAGTCCTTCTACACCCCAGTCTTCAACCTCTGCTCTGTGTATCAGTCCTTCTACACCCCAGTCTCCAAACTCTGCTCTCTGTAGCAGTCAACAAAGTCTTTAACCTCTGCTCTATGTAACAGGACTTCTGCACCTGAGTCTCAAACAGCTGCTCTCTGCAACAGTCCTTCTGCACTCCAGTCTCCAACCTCTTCTCTCTGCAACAGTCCTTCTGGAACCCAGTCTCCAACCTCTGCTGTCTGAAAGAGTCCTTCTGCACCCCAATCTCCAACCTCTGCTCTCTGCAACAGTCCTTCTGCAACATAGTGTCCAATCTCTGCTCTCTGTAAGATTCTTCTGCACTCCAGTTTCCAAACTCTGCTTTCTGTATCAGTCCTTCTGAAGCCCAATCTCAAAACTTTGTTCTCTGTATCTATCATTCTGCACCTCAGTCTCCCACCTGTTCTCTCTGTAACATTTCTTCTGCACCCCAGTTTCCAACCTCTTCTCTCTGTAACAGTTTTTCTATACTGCAGTCTCCAAATCTTGGTCTCTGTAACGGTCCTTCTGCACCCCAATTTCCAACCTCTTCTTAGTGTAACAGTCCTTCTGCATCTCAGTCTCAAACTTCTGCTCTCTGTAACAGCACTTCTGCACCTCAGTCTGACAGCTCTGCTCTCTGCACTATTTTTCTGCAACTCATTCTTTAACCAATACTCTCTGCACTAGTCCTTTTGCACCCCAATCTCCAACCTCTGCTCTCTGCAATGATCCTACTGCATCCCAGTCTCCAAACTCTGATCTCTGCAACAGTCTTTCTGCACCTCAGTCTCCAGCTTCTGCTCTCTGTAAGATTCTTCTGAACCCCTGTATCCAACTTCTGCTCTCTGTAACAGTCCTTCTGAACCAGAGTCTTTAACCTCTGCTCTCTCTAGCAGGACTTCCGCACCTCAGTCTTCAACCTCTGCTCTCTGCAAAAGTCCTTCTGCACCCCAGTCTCCAACCTCTGCTCTCTACAACAGTCATTCTGCAACTCAGTCTGAAAAGTCTTCTCTCTGCACCTACCCTTCTGCGCCCAAGTGTCCTACCTCTGCTATCTGTAACAGTCCTTCTGCACCTCAGTCTCCCAATTGTTCTCTCTGTTTGATTATTCTGCAACCCAGTCTTTAAACTCTGCACTCTGTAAATTCCTTCTGCACAACAGTCTCCAACCTCTGCTCTCTGTAACAAGACTTCTGGAAACAAGTCTCCTAACTCTGCTCTCTGTAAAAGGCCTTCTGCACTCCAGTCTCCAACCTCTTCTCTCTGCAACAATTCTTCTCCACCCAAGTCTTTTACATCTTTTCTCTGCAACAGTCCGTTTTCACCGCAGTCTTTAAACTCTGCTTTCTGTAAGATTCATCTGAACCCCAGTCTCCAACCTCTGCTCTCTGTAACAGTCATTCAGCAGCCAGTCTCCAAAATCTTCTCTCTGTAACAGTCCTTGTGCACCTCAGTCTCCAAACTCTGCTCTCTGTAACAGTCCTTCTGCACCCCAGTCTCTACAATCTGCTCTCTGAAACAGTCCTTCTGCACCCCAGTCTCCAAACTCTGCTCTCTGCAATGATCTTTCTGGACCCCAGACTCCAACGTCTGCTTGCTGCAACGGTCATTCTCCAACAGTCTCCAACATGTGCTCTCTGCAACAGTCCTTCTGCACCTCAGTCTGAAAACTCTGCTCACTGTAACATTCCTTCTCCACCCCAGTCTCCAACCTCTGTCCTCTGCAACAGTCCTTATGATCCCCAGTCTCTGAGATCTGCTCTTTGTAACAGTCCTTCTGTACCAGAGTCTCCAACTTCTGCTCTTTGTAACGGTCCTTTTACACCCCAGTCTCCAAACTCTGCTTTGTGTATCAGTCTGTCTGAACCCCAGTCTCCAACCTCTGTTCTCTGTATCTATCCTTTTGCACCTCAGTCTCAATCTGTGCTCTATGTAAGAGTCCCTCTGCACCCCTGTCTCCAACCTCTGCTCTCGGTAACAGTCCTATACCGAAGTCTCCAAACTCTGCTGTTCTTAACAATCCTTCTGCACACCAACTTCCAAAATCTGCTTCCTGTAACAGTCTCTCTGCACCTGAGTCTCCAAACTCTGCTCGCTGAAACAGTCCTTCTACACCTCAGTCTCCAACCTATGCTCTCTGTGACAGTCCTTCTGCAACTCAGTGTGAAAATTCGGCTCTCTGCACAATCCTACTACACCCCAGTTTCCAAACACTGCTCTCGGTAACAGTTCCCCTGCACCTCAGTCTCCAATCTCTGTTCTCTGTAAGATCATTCATCAACCCAGTCTTCAACCACTGCTCTCTGTAACAGACCTTCTGCACCCAAGTCTCCAAATTCTTCTCTCTGCAACGATTCTTCTCCACACCAGTCTCAAACCTCTACTCTCTGCAACAGTCCTTTTGCACCACAGTCGCCAACCTCTGCTCTCTGCAACAGTCCTTCTGCACACCAGTCTCCAACTTCTGCTCTCTGTAACCGTCCTTCTGCATTGCAGTCTCCAACCTCTGCTCTCTGTAATAGTCTTTCTGCACATCAGTCTCCAACCTCTGCTCTCTGCAACAGTCCTCTTGCACCACAGTCTCCAAAATCTGCTCTCTGTAAGATCCATCTGAACCCCAGTCTCCAACCTCTGCTCTCTGTAACAGTCTTTCTGCACCCCAGTCTCCAACCTCTGCTCTCTGTAACAGTTTTTCTGCACCTCATTATTCAAACTCTGCTCTCTTCAACAGTCTTTCTGAACCCCACTCTCCAACCTCTGCTCTCTGCAACAGTCCGTCTACACCACAGTCTCCAACTCTGCTTTCTGCAACGATCTTTCTGGACCTCAGTCTCCAACGTCTGCTCTCTGAAAGTGTCTTTCTGGACCACAGTCTCCAACCTCTGCTCTCTGTAACAATCCTTCTGCACCCCTGTCTGCAACCTCTGCTCTTTGTAAGATCCTTCTGCAACTCAGTTTGTAACTCTGCTCTCTGTAACAGTGATTCTGCCCACTGGTCTCCAACCTCTGCTCTCTGCAATGATCCTTCTTCACCAAAGTCTCCAAACTCTGCTCTCTGCAACAGTCCTTCTACAACCCAGTCTGCAATATCTTCTCTCTGCAACAGTCCTTTTGCACCTCACTCTGAAATGTCTGCTCACTGCAACGACCCTCTGCACCACAGTCTTCTAATTCTGCTGTCTGTAACAGTCCTTCTGCACCTTATTCTCTCAACTATGCTCTTTGAAAGATTCTTTTACAACCCAGTCGTTAAACTCTGCACTCTGTAACAGTCCTTCTGCACAACAGTCTCCAAACTCTGCTCTCTGTAACATGACTTCTGCCACCCAGTCTCCAAACTCTGCTCTCTGTAACAGGCCTTCAGCACCCCAGTCTCCAACCTCTTCTCTCTGCAACGATTCTTCTCCACCCCAGTCTCCAGAATCTGCTCTCTGCAACAGTCCTTTTGCACCCAGTCTCAAAACTCTGCTCTCTGTAAGATGCATCTGAACCCTAGTCTCCAAACTCTGCTCTCTGAAACAGTCCTTCTGCACTCCAGTCTCAAAACTCTGCTCTTTGCAACGATTCTTCTGGACCCCATTCTCCAACCTCTGCTTTCTGTATCAGTCTTTCAGAACCCCAGTCTCCAACCTCTTTTCTCTGTATCTATTTTTCTGCACCTCAGTCTACAACATGTGCTCTATGTAAGAGTCCTTCTGCACCCCAGTCTCCAACCTCTTCTCTCTGTAACAGTCTTATACCGCAGTCTCCAAACTCTGCTCTCTATAACGGCCCTTCTGCATCCCAATTTCCAAACTCTGCTTCCTATAACAGTCCTTCTGCACCTGAGTCTCCAAACTCTACTCTCTTTAACCGTCCTTCTGTACCTCAGTCTCCAACCTTTGGTCTCTGTAACAGTCCTTCTGCACCTCAGTCTCCAACCTCTTCTCTCCGTAAGATCCTTCAGCAAGCCAGTCTCCAAACTCTGCTCCCTAAAACAGTCTTTCTGCACCCGAGTTTCCAACCTCTCCTCTCTGAAATAGGCCTTCTGCACGCCAGTCTTCAAACTCTGCTCTATGAAGCAGGCCTTCTGCACCTCAGTCTCTAACCTCCGCTCTCTGCAACGATCCAACTACACCCAAGTCTCCAAACTCTGTTCTTTGCAATGTTCCTACTGCACCCCAGTCTCCAAACTCTCATCTCTGCAACAGTCCTTCTGTACCTCAGTCTCCAACCTCTGCTCTCTGTAACAGTTTTTCTGCACCTCATTCTCCATCCTCTACTCTCTGCAACAGTCTTTCTGAATCCCACTCTCCAACCTCTGCTCTCTGCAATAGTCCGTCTGCACCCCAGTCTCCAACATCTGCTCTCTCCAGCAGTTCTTCTACACCCCAGTCTCCAACTCTGCTTTCTGCAACGATCTTTCTGGACCCGAGTTTCCAATGTCTTCTCTCTGCAACAGTTCTTCTAAACCACAGTCTCCAACCTCTGCTGTCTGTAACAATCCTTCTGCATCCCTGTCTGCAACCTCTGCTCTTTGTAAGATCCTTCTGCAACCAGTTTGAAACTCTGCTCTCTGTAACAGTGCTTCTGCACACCAGTCTCCAACCTCTGCACTCTGCAACGATTTTTTTTTCACCAAAGTTTTCAACTTCTGCTCTCTGCAGCAATCCTTCTACAACCCAGACTCCAATATCTGCTCTCTGCAATAGACCTTTTGCACCTCACTCTGAAAAGTCTGCTCACTGCAACGACCCTTCTGCACCACTGTCTCCTACTTCTGCTCTCTGTAACAGTCCTTCTGCACCTCATTTTCCCAACTCTGCTTTTTGTAAAATACTTCGACAACCCAGTCTTTAAACTCTGCACTCTGTAACAGTCCTTCTGCACAACAGTCTCCAAACTCTGCTCTCTGTAACATGACTTCTGCCACCCAGTCTCCAAACTCTGCTCTCTGTAACAGGCCTTCTGCACCCCAGTCTCCAACGTCTTCTCTCTACAAATATTCGTCTCCACCCCAGTCTCCAAAATCTGCTCTCTGCAACAGTCTTTTTGCACCCTAGTCTCAAAACTCTGCTCTCTGTAAGATGCATCTGAACCCCAGTCTCCAAACTCTGCTCTCTGTAACAGTCCTTCTGCATCCCAGTCTCCAAACACTGCTCTCTGTAACAGTCCTTCTGCAGCTCAGTCTCCAACCTCTGCTCTGTGTAACAGTCCTTGTGCACTCCAGTCTCTATAATCTGCTCTCTGCCACAGTCCTTCTGCACCCCAGTCTCCAACGTCTGCTCTCTGGAACAGTCCTTTTGCACCCCAGTCTCAAAACCCTGCTCTGTGCAACGATCCTTCTGGACCCCATTCTCCAACCTCTGCTTTCTGTATCAGTCTTTCAGAACCCCAGTCTCCAACCTCTTTTCTCTGTATCTATCCTTCTGCACCTCAGTCTACAACATGTGCTCTATGTAAGAGTCCTTCTGCACCCCAGGCTCCAACCTCTTCTCTCGGTAACAGTCTTATACCGCAGTCTCCAAACTCTGCTCTCTGTAACGGTCCTTCTGCATCCCAATTTCCAAACTCTGCTTCCTATAACAGTCTCTCTGCACCTGAGTCTCCAAACTCTGCTCTCTGTAACGGTCCTAATGCACCCCAGTTTCCGATGTCTCTTTCTGTATCAGTCCTTCCTCACCCCAGTCTCCAAACTCTACTCTCTGAAACAGTCCTTCTGCACATCAGTCTCCAAACTCTGCTCTCTGCAACAGTCCTTCTTCATCCCAGTCCCCAACCTCTGCTCTCTGCAACAGTCCTTTTACACCCCAGTCTCCAACATCTGCTCTCTGCAACGGTCCTTCTAAACCACTGTCTCTAAACTCTACTCTCTGTAACTGTTATTCTGCACCTCAGTCTCAAACCTCTGCTCTCTGTTAGATCCTTCTTCACCCCTGTCTCCAACCTCTGCTCTCTGTAAGAGTCCTTCTGCACTCCAGCCTCCAACATCTCCTCACTGCAACCATCCTTCTGCAACCCAGTCTTTAACGTCTGCACTCTCAACAGTCCTTCTGCACCTCAGTCTGAAAACACTGCTCTCTGCAAGTATCCTTCTGCACCCCAGTCTCCAACCTCTGCTCTCTGTAACAGTCCTACTTTACCTCAGTCTCCAAAATCAGCTCTATATAAGATCCTTCCGCAACCCAGTATCCAAACTCTGCTCTCTGTAACAGACTACCTACTCCCCAGTCTCCAAACTCTGCTCTCTGTAACAGTCTACCTACTCTCCAGTCTCCAAACTCTGCTCTCTGTAACAGGCCTCATGAACCCCAGTCTACAAACTCAGCTCTATGTAACAGACCTTCAGCACCACAGTATCCAACCTATTCTCTCTGCAATGATCCTTCTACACCCCAGTCTCCAACGTCTGCACTCTGCAACAGTTCCTTTGAACCCCAGTCTCCAAACTCTGCTCTCTATAAGATCCTTTTGCACCCAGTTTCCAACCTCTGCTCTTTGAAACAGTCCTTCTGTACCCCAGTCTCCAAACTCTGCTCTCTGTAACAATGTATCTGCTCATAAGTCTCCAACCTATGCTGTCTGCAACGGTCTTTCTACACCTCAGTCTCCAACCTCTGTTGTCTGCAATAGTCCTTCTGCACCCCAGTGTGAAACCTCTGCTCTCTGTAAAAGTCCTTCTGTACCACAGTCTCCAACCTCTGCTCTCTGTAATGGTCCTTCTTCACTGCAGTCTCCAAACTCTGCTTTCTATATCAGTCCTTATGCACCCCAGTCTCCAAACTCTGCTCTCTGTAACAGTCCTTCTGAACCTCATCTCCAACCTCTGCTCTCTGGAACAGTCCTTCTGCACCTCAGTTTCAACCTCTGCTCTCTGCAACAGTCATTTTGCACCCAAGTCTCCAAACTCTGCTTTCTATAACAGTCCTTCTGCACCCCAGTCTCCAATCTCTGCTCCCTGTAAGATCCATCTGCACCCCAGTCTCCAACCTCTGCTCTCTGTAACAGTTCTTCAGCACCTCAATCTTCAACCTCTGCTCTCTGTAACAATCCTTCTTCACTTCAGTCTAAAACCGCTGCTCTCAGAAACGGTAGTTCTGCACCCCAGTCTCCAAACTTCGTTCTCTGCAACAGTTTTTCTGCACCCCAGTCTCCAAACTCTGCATTCTGCAACACTCCTTCTGCACCCCAGTCTCCAACCTCCTCTCTACAACAGTCTTTCTGAACCCCAGTTTCTAACATCAGATCTCTGCAACAGTCCTTCTCCACCCCAGTCTCCAACATCTGCTCTCTGTAACAGTTCTTCTGTATTGCAGTTTCCAAACTCTTCTCTCTGTAACTGTCCTTCTGAACCCCAGTCTCCATCCACTGCTTTTTCTATCAGTCCTTCTGCACTCAAGTCTCCAACCTCTGCTCTCTGTAACAGTCCATCTGCACCTCAGACTCCAAACTCTGCTCTCTGCAAAGGTCTTTTGGCACCCCAATCCCCAACCTCTGCTCGCTGCAACAGTCTTTTACACCCAAGTCTCAAACCTCTGCACTCCGCAACAGTCCTTCTGCACCTCAGTCTCCAACATATGCTCTCTGTATTGGTCTTTTTGCACCTCAGTATTCAACATCTATCTCTGTAACAGTCTTTCTGAACCTCAGTCTCCATCCTCTGCTCTCTGTAACAGGCCATCTGCACCCAAGACTCTGAAGTCTGCTCTCTTTCACAGTCTTTCTGCACCCCAATCTCCAACCTCTTCTCTCTGGAACAGTCCTTCTGCACCTCAGTCTCCAAACTCTGCTCTCTGTAAGATCCTTCTGCACCCCAGTCTTCAAACTCTTCTCTCTATAACAGTCCTTCTGCTCCTCAGTCTCCAAACTCTGCTCTCTGTAAGATCCTTCTGCACCCCAGTCTTCAAACTCTGCTCTCAGTATCAGTCCTGCAACTTAGTCTCCAAACATGCTCTCTGTAACAGTTTTTCTGCACCTCAGTCTCCAACCTCTGCTCTCTAGAACAGTTTTTCTATACCCCAGTCTCCATAATCTACTCTCTGCAACGATCCTTCTTCACCCCAGTCTCCAACGTCTGCTCTCTGCAACAATCCTTCTGCACCCCAGTCTCCAAACTTTCCTCTCTGTAAGATCCTTGTGCACCCCAGTTTCAAACTCTGCTCTCATTAACATTCCTACTGCACCCCATTCTCAAAAGTTTGCTCTCTGCAATGTTCCCTCTGCTACCCAGTCTCCAACCTTGTTCTCTACAACAGTTCCTCTGTACCGCAGTCTTCAACCTCTGTTCTCTGTAAGGGTCCTTCTAAACCCCAGTCTACAACATCTGCTTTCTGTATCAGTCTTTCTGCACCACAGTCTCCAAACTCTGCTGTCTGTAACAGTCCTTCTGCACCCCAGTCTCCAAACTCTGTTCTTTGTAACAGGCCTTTTGCATCCCGTTCTCCAATCTCTGCTCTCTGCAACAGTCCTTTTTCACCCGAGTCTCCAAACACTGCTTTCTGTATCAGTCCATCTGCACCCCAATCTCCAACCTCTGCTCTCTGTAACAGTATTTCTGCATCTCAGTCTACAAACTCTGCTCTCTACAACAGTCCTTCTGCAACCCAGTCTACAACATCTGCTCTCTACAACAGTCCTTGTGCACAAAAGTCTCCAAACTCTGCCTCTGTAACAGTCCTACAGCAACACAGTCTTCAACCTCTACTATCTGCAACAGTCCTTTTTCACCCAAATCTCAAACCTGTGCTCTCCACAGCAGTGCTGCTACACCCCATCTCCAGAATCTGCTCTCTGCAGCAGTCTCTCTGAGACCAAGTCTCCAACGTCTGCTCTCTGTAACAATCCTTCTGCACCTCAGTCTCCAACCTCTGCTCTCTACAACCGTCCTCCTGCACCTCGGTCTCTACTCTTTGTAAAAGTACTTCTGCACCCCTTCTCTAAACTCTGCTCTCCGTAACAAGCCTTCTGCACCACAGTCTCCGACCTCTGTTCTTTATAACGAACCTTCTGCACCCCAGTCTTCAGCCTCTGATCTTTTTACCAGTTCTTGAGCACCCCAGTCTCCAAACTCTGCTCTCTTTCTGCCCCTCAGTCTCCAACCTCTGCTTTCTGCAACAGTCCTTTTGCACTCCAGTCTCCAATCTCTTCTCTCTGCAACAGTCGTTCTGCACCCCAGTTTCCAACATGTCCTCTCTGCAAATTTCCTTCTGCACCTCAGTCTGAAAACTCTGTTCTTTGCAACGATCCTTCTGCACCCTAGTCTCCAAGCTCTACTCTCTGTAACAGTCCTGCTGCACCTTGGTCTACAACCTCTGCTCTCTGTAAGGTCCTTAGGCAACCTTGTCTAAAAACTCTGATCTTTGTAACAGTTCTTCTGCACCCTAGTCTCTGACCTCTGCTCTATGTAACAGGCCTTTTGCACCTCAGTCTCCAACCTCTGTTCTCTGCAACAGTCCTTTTGCACCTCAGTCTCCAATCACTGCTCTAAGCAACAATTCATCTGCACCTCAGTCTCCAAACTCTACTCTCTGTAACAGTCCTTTAGCTCCCCAGTCTCTAACCTCTGCTGTCTGCAAAGATCCTTCTTCACCCCAGTCTGCAACGTCTGCTCTCTGCAACATACCTTTTGAACCCCAGTCTCCAACCTCTGCTCTCTGCAACGATCCTTCTGCACCCCAGTCTCCAACATCTGCTCCATGAAACAGTCCTTCTGCACCCATGTCTCCAACCTCTGCTCTGTGCAATATCCTTCTGCACCACAGTTTCAAAACTCTGCTCCCAGTAACATTCCTTCTCTACCTCAGTCTCTAACCTCTGCTTTCTGCAGCGGCACTGCTGCACCTGAGTCTCCAACCTGTGTTCTCAGTAACAGTCCTTCTTCTCCCCATCTCCAACCTCTTCTCTATAAGAGTTCTTCTGCACCTCAGTCTCCAACCTCTGCTCTCTGCAACAGTACTTATGCACCCCTGTCTCCAACCTCTGCTCTCTGTAAGATCATTCTGCACCCTAGTCTCCACACTCTGCTCTCTGTAACAGTCCTTCTGCACCTCAGTCTCCAACATGTGCTCTCTGCAACAGTCTTTCTACACCCGATTCTCTAACCTCTCTTCTATGAAACAGTCCTTCTGAAACACAGTTTCCAACATCTGCTTTCTGGAATAGTCCTTCTGTACCCTAGTCTCCAACGTATGCTCACTGTAACAGTCCTTCTGTACTGCAGTCTCCAAACTCTGCTCTCTCTAAAGGTTCTTCTGCACCACAGTCTCCAACCTCTGCTCTCTGTATCAGTACTTCTGCACCCCAGTCTCCAACCTCTGCTCCCTGTAGCATTCGTTCTGCACCTCAGTCTCCAAACTCTGCTCTCTGTGACAGTTCTTCTGCACTGCATTCTCCAAACACTTCTCTCTGCAACAGTTCTTCTGCACCCCAGTCTCCAATATCTGCACTCAGAAATAGTCCTTCTCAACCCCAGTCTCCAACCTCTGCTCTCTGTAACAGTCCTCCTGTACTGCGGTCTTTAAAGTCTGCTCTCTGTTATTTTCCTTCTTCACCACAGTCTCCAACCTCTTCTTTCTCTATCAGTCAATCTGCACCCCAGACTCCAACCAGTGATCTCTGTAACTGTCCTTCTGCATCTCAGTCTCCAAACTCTGCTCTCTGCAACATTTCTTCTGCACCCAAGTCTCCAAACTCTGCTCCCTCCAACAATCTTTCTACACCACAGTCTCTAACCTCTGCTTTCTGCAACAGTCCTTTTCCACCCCAGTCTCCAAAATCTGCTCTCTGTAACAATTCTTCTGCACCTCAGTCTCCAAGCTCTACTCTGTGTAAGATCTTTCTGCAACCCAGTCTGCAAACTCTTCCCTCTGTAACAGTCCTTCTGCACCCATTCTCCAAAACTTTCTCTCTGTAACAGGCATTCTGCACCCCAGTCTCCAACCTCGGTTCTCTGTAACAGTCCTTCTGCACCCCAGTCTCAAACCTCTGCTCTCTACAACGATCCTTCTTCAACCCAGTCTCCAACGTCTGCTCTCTGCAACAATCCTTCTGCACCCAAGTCTCCAACAACTGCTCTCTCTAAGATCCTTAAGCACCCCAGTATCCCATTTATGCTCTCTGTAACAGTCCTTCTGCACCCCATGCTCAAACCTCTGCTCTCTGTAACAGTTTTTCTATACAGCAGTCTCCAAACTCTTGTCTCTGTAACGGTCCTTCTGCACCCCAATTTCCAACCTCTGCTTTCTGTAACAGTCTTTCTGCACCTCAATCCCAAAACTCTGATCTCTGTAGCAGGCCTTCCGCACCCCAGTCTTAAAAATCTGCTCTCTCCAATGATTTATCTGCACCCCAGTCTCCAACCTCTGATCTCTGCAACAGTCCTTCTGCACCTCAGTCACCAAATTCTGCTCTCTGTAAGATCCATCTGAACCCAGTCTCCAACGTCTGCTCTCTGCAACAGTCCTGCTGCACCACAGTCTCCAACCTCTGCTCTCTTTACCAGTTATTCAGAACCCCAGTCTCCAAACTCTGCTCTCTGTAACAGTCTTTCTGCATCTCAGTCTCCAACCTCTGCTCTCTGCAACAGTCATTCTGCACTCCAGTCTCCAACCTCTGCTCTCTGCAACAGTCCTTCGTCACCCCAGTCTCAAAACTCTGCTCTCTGCTACGATCCTTCTTTACCCCAGTCTTTAAACTCTCTTTTGCACCACAGTCTCCGAACTCTGCTCTCTGTAACATTCCTTCTCCAACCCAGTCTTTAACCTCTGCTTTCTGCAAGTGTCCTGCGGCACCCCAGTCTCCAACCTCTGTCCTCTGCAACAGTCCTTCTGCTCCCCAGACTCCAACATCTGCTCTCCGTAACAGGCGTTCTGCACCCCAGTCTTCAAACTCTGCTTTCTGTATCAGTCCTTCTGAACATCAGTGTCAAACATCTGCTCTCTGTATCTATCCTTCTGCACCTCAGTCTCCAACCAATGCTCTCAGTAACAGTTTTTCTATACCACAGTCTCCAAACTCTGGTCTCAGTAAGTGTCTTTCTGCACCCCAATTTCCAACCTCTGATTTCTGTAACAGTCCTTCTGCACCTCAGTCTCCAAACTCTGCTCTATATAACAGTCTTTCTACACCTCAGTCTTCAACCTCTGCTCTCTGTAACAGTCCATCTGCACCCCAGGCTCCAACCTCTGCTCTCTATAGCATTCTCTCTGCACCTCAGTCTACAAACTCTGCTCTCTGCAACAGTTGTTCTGCACCCCAGTCTCCAACATCTACTTGATGTAACAGGATTTCTGCACCTCAGTCTCCAACCTCTCCTCTCTGTAACAGGCCTTCTGCAGGCCAGTCTCAAAACTCTACTCTCTGTAGCAGGCCTCGGCACCCCAGTTACCAAAATCTGCTCTCTGCAATGATCCTTCTGCACCCCAGTCTCCAAACTTCCTCTTTGCAATGATCCTCGTGCACCCCAGTCTCCAACCTCTGATCTCTGCAACAGTGCTTCTGCACCTCAGTCTCCAAATTCTGCTCTCTGTAAGATCCTTCTGCACCCCTGTATACAACCTCTGCTCTCTGTAACAGTCCTTCTGCATCTGAGTCTCCAAACTCTGCTCTCTGTTACAGGCCTTCCACACCTCAGTCTCCAACCTCTCTTCTCTGCAACTGTCCTCTGCACCCCAGTCTCCAACCTCTGCTCTCTACAACAGTCCTTCTGCACCCTAGTTACCAACATCTGCACTCTGCAACAGTCCTAATGCAGCCCAGTCTCCAACATCTGCTCTCTGCAACAGTTCTGCACCTCAGTCTGAAAACTCTGCTCTCTGCAACGACCCTTCTGCACCCCAGTCTCCTACCTCTGCTCTCTGTAACACTCCTTCTACACCTCAGTCTCCAAACTCTGCTTTCTGTAAGACCCTTCTGCAGCCAAGTCTTTAAACTCTGCACTCTGTAACAGTCGTTCTAAACAACAGTTTTAAACTCTGCTCTCTGTAACAGGAATTCTGCACCCCAGTCTACAAACTCTTCTCTCTGCAACTATTCTTCTCCACCCCAGTCTCCAACATCTGCTCTCTGCAACAGTCCTTTGCACCCCAATCTCAAAACTCTGCTCTCTATAAGATCCATCTGAATCCCAGTCTCAAAACTCTGCTCTGTGTAACTGTCCTTCTTCACCCCAGTCATCAAACTCTGCTCTCAGTAACAGTCTTTCTGCACCTCAGTCTCCAAACTCTGCTCTATGTAACAGTTCTTCTGCACCCCAGTCTCCAACATTTGTTCTCTGCAACAGTACTTCTGCACCCCAGTCTCCAAACTCTGCTCTCTGCAACGATCCTTCTGCAACCCCATCTCCGAACTCTGCTCTCTGTAACAGTCCTTCTGTACCGCAGTCTCCAACCTCTGCTCCCTGTAACCGTACTTCTGCACCCCAGTTTCCAAACACTGCTTTTTGTATCAGTCCTTCTGCACCACAGTCTCCAACGTCTGCTCTCTGCTACAGTTCTACTGAACCCCAGTCTTTATCATCTAATCTCTGCAACAGTCCTTCTGAACCCCTGTCTCCAACCACTGCTCTCTGTAACAGTCCTTCTGTACTGCAGACTGCAACATCTGCTCTCTGTAATGAACCTCCTGTACCACAGTCTCCAAATTCTGCTTTCTGTATCATTCCTTCTGCACCCCGGTCTCCAACCTCTGCTCTCTGCAATAGTACTTCTGCACCCAAATCTCTAACTTCTGCTCTATGCAACAGTCCTTCTGCACCTCAGTATCCAACCTCTGTTCTCTGTAACAATCCTTCTGTACCCCAGTCTCCAAATTCTGCTCTCTGCAACAGTCCTTCTTCACCCTAGTCTTCAACCTCTGCTGGCTGTAATATGCTTCTTTACCCAAGTGTCCAAACTCTACTCTCAGTAACAGTTCTTCTGCACTGCAGTCTCCAAACTCTGCTCTCTGTAACACTTCTTCTGAACCTCAGTCTCCAAACTCTGCTCTCTGCAAAGGTCCTTCTGCAACCCTGTCTTAAACCTCTGTTCTTGCAACAGTCCTTCTGCTACCCAGTCTCCAATCTCTGCTCTTTGTAAAAATCTTTTTGCATCCTAGTCTCCAATCTCTCCTCTCTGTAATGGTCCTTCGGAACTGCAGTCTTCATCCTCTGCTTTCTTACCAGTCGTGCATCCCAGTCTCCAAACTCTGCTCTCTGCAACAATTTTTCTGCACCCCAGTCTCCTACATCTGCTCTCTACAACAGTCCTTCTGCACTTCAGTCTCCAACCTCTGCTCTCTGTAAGATCTTTCTGCACCCCAGTCTCCAACCTCTGCTAACTTCAACGGTTTTTCTGCACCTCAGTCGACAAACTCTGTTCTCTGCAACAGTCCTTCTGCACCCCAGTCTCCAACCTCTGCTCTCTGTAACACTCCTTCGGCACCTCAGTCTCAAATGTCTGCTCTCTGCAACAATCCTTCTGCACCCCAGTCTCCTACGTCTGCTCTCTACAACAGTCCTTCTGCACCTCAGTCTCCAAACTCTTCTCTCTGTAACAGTTCTTCTGCACCGCAGTCCCCAACCTCTACTCTCTGTAGTGGTCCTTCTGCACCCCAGTCTTTAAACTCTGCTTTCTGTATCAGTCCTTCTGCACCTCAGTCTCCAACCTCTGCTCTCTGTAACAGTCCTTCTGCACCTCAGTCTTCAACCTCTGCTCTCTGCAATTGAACTTCTGCACCTCAGTATCCAACCTCTACTCTCTGTAACAGTCCTTATGCATCTCAGTCTCCAACCTCTACTCTCTGGAAGATACTTTTGCAAACCAATCTCCAAAATCTGCTCTTTGTAACAGTCCTTCTGCACCCTTTCTCCAAACACTGCTCTCTGTAACAGGCTTTCTGCACCCCAGTCTCCAGCATCTGCTCCCTGCATTAGTCCTTCTTCACCTCAACTGAAAATTCTGCTCTCTTCCACGATACTTCTGCACCCCAGTCTTCAACCTCTGTTCTCTGCAACAGTTTTTCTGCACCCCAGTCTCCAACCTCTGCTCTCTGTAAAAGTCTTTCTGCACATGAGTCTTTAATCTCTGCTCTCTGCAACGATCCATCTTCACCCCAGTGTCAAAACTCTGCTCTCTGTAACAGTCGTTCTGTACCACAGTCTTTAATCTCTGCTCTCTGCAACTGTCCTTCTGCACCCCAGTCTCCAACCTCTGCTCTCTGCAACACTCGTTCTACACCCCAGTCTCAAATCTCTGCTCCCTGTAAGATCCTTCTGCACAACTGTATCCAACCTCTGATCTCTGTAACGATCCTTCTTTAACCCCGTCTCCAAACTCTGCTTTCTATATCAGTCCTTCTGCACCACAGGATTCAACCTCTGCTCTCTGTAACATTTCTTCTGCACCCTGTCTCCAAACTCTGCTCTCTGCAACAGTTCTTCTGCACGCCAGTTTAAAACTCTGCACTCTGCTACGTTCCTTCTGTACCCCAGTCTCCAACCTCTGCTCTCTGTATCAGTCCTTCTGCACCCAATTCTCCAAACTCTACTCTCTGTAACAGTACTTTTGCACCTCAGTCTCCAACCTCTTCTCTCAGCAACCGTCCTCATGCACCCCAGTCTCCAAGTTCTGTTCTCTGCAACAGTCCTTCTGCACCACAGTCTGCAACATCTGCTCTCTGTAACAGTCCTTCTATACTGCAGTCTCCAACCTCTGCTCGCTGTAACAGGCCTTCTGCACCCAAGTCACCAAACTCTGCTCTCCTTAAAATTCCTTCTGCACCCCAGTCTTCAACCTATGCTCTTTGTAAGATAATTCTGCACACCTTTCTCCAACCTCTGCTCTCTGTATCAGTCCTTCTGTAACGCAGTCTCCAAACTCTGCTTTATGCAACAGTCCTTCTGCACCCCAGTCTCCAACGTCTGCTCTCTGCAACAGTCCTTCTACACCCCAGTCCCCAACCTCTGCTCTCTGCAACAGTCCTTCTACACCCCAGTCTCCATACTCTGCACACCCCAATGATCCTTCTGCACCCCAGTCTCGAACCCATGCTCTCTTAACAGTCCTTCTGTACTGCAGTCTCCAAACTCTTTTCTCCGTAAGTGTCCTTATGTTTTCCAGTATCTAACCTCTGCTTTATGTATCAGTCCTTTTCAACCACAGTCTCCAAACTATGCCCTCTGTATCAGTCCCTCTGCAACTCAGTCTGCAACATCTGCTTTCTGAAACAGTCCGCTTGAACCTCACTCTCCATCCTAGCTCTCTGCAACAGTCCTTCTGCAACCCAGTCTCCAATCTCTGCTCTCTGTATCAATTATTCTGCACCTCAGTCTCCAAGCTCTGCTCTCTGCAACGGTCCTTCTGCACCTCAGTCTCCAAAGTCTACTCTCTGCAACAGTGCTTCTGCACCTCAGTCTCCAAACTCTGATCTCTGTAAGATCCTTCTGCAACGCAGTCTCCAAACTCTGCTCTCTGTAACACTCATTCTGCACCCCAGTCTCCAAACACTGCTCTTTGTAACAGGCCTTCTGCACCCCAGTCTCCAAACTCTGCTCTCTTTATCAGTGCTTCTGCACCCCAGTTCCAACCTCTGCTCTCTGCAACGATCCTTCTGCACCCTGTCTCCAACCTGTGCTAGATGCAACAGTCCTTGTTCACCCAGCCTCCAACTTCTGCTCTCTACAACAGTTCTTCTGTACCTCAGTCTGAAAACTCTGCTCTCTGCAACAATGCTTCTGCACCCCAGTCTCAAAACTCTGCTCGCTGTAACAGTCCTTGTGTACATCAGTCTCCAACCTCTGCTCTCTGTAACAATCTTTCAGCACCTGAGTCTCTAACCTGTGCTCTCTGCAACGGTCCTTCTGCACCCCTGTCTCCAAACTCTGTTGTCTCCAACTGTCCTTCTTCACCTCAGTCTTCTGCACCACAATCTCCAACCCCTACTCTCTGCAACACTCCTTCTGATCCACAGTCTCCAACCTTCTCTCTACAACAGTCCTTCTGAACCCCAGTCTCCAACATCAGATCTCTGCAACAGTCCTTCTCCACCCCAGTCTGCAACCTCTGCTCTCTGTAACAGTTCCTCTCTACTGCAGTTTCCAAACTCTTCTCTCTGTAACTGTCCTTCTGAACCCCAGTCTCCAACCACTGCTTTCTCTATCAGTCCTTCTGCACTCAAGTCTCCAACCTCTGCTCTCTGTAACAGTCCATCTGCACCTCAGTCTCAAAATTCTTCTTTCTGCAAAGGTCTTTTGGCACCCCAATCCCCAACCTCTGCTCTCTGCAAGAGTCCTTTTGCACCCAAGTCTCAAACCTCCACCCTCCGCAGCAGTCCTTCTGCACCTCAGTCTCCAACATCTGCTCTCTGCGATAGTCTTTTTGCACCTCAGTATTCAACATCTATCTCTGTAACAGTCCTTCTGCACCTCAGTCTCCATCCTCTGCTCTCTGTAACAGGCCTTCTGAAAACCAAGTCGCTGAACTCTGCTCTCTTTAACAGTCCCGCTGCACCCCAATCTCCAACCTCTGCTCTCTGGAACAGTCCTTCTGACCTCAGTCTCCAAACTCTGCTCTCTGTAATATCCTTCTGCACCCCAGTCTTCAAACTCTGCTCTCAGTATCAGTCCTGCAAATTACTCTCCAAACATGCACTCTGTAACAGTTTTTCTGCATCTCAGTTTTCAACAACTGCTCTCTGAAACAGTCTTTCTGCATCCCAGTCTCCAACCTCTGCTCTCTAGAACAGTCCTTCTATACCTCAGTCTCCATAATCTACTCTGTGCAACGATCTTTCTTCACCCCAGTCTCCAACGTCTGCTCTCTGCAACAATCCTTCTGCACCCCAGGCTCCAAACTTTCCTCTCTGTAAGATCCTTGTGCACCCCAGTTTCAAACTCTGCTCTCTGTAACATTCCTTCTGCACCCCATTCTCAAAAGTTTGCTATCTGCAATGGTCCCTCTGCACCCCTGTCTCCAAACTTGTTCTCTACAACAGTTCTTCTGTACCGTGTTCTTCAACCTCTGTTCTCTGTAAGGGTCCTTCTGCACCCCAGTCTCCAACATCTGCTTTCTTTATCAGTCTTTCTGCACCACAGTCTCCAAATTCTGCTCTCTGTAACAGTCCTTCTGCACCTCACTCTGCAACATCTGCTCTCTGAAACAGTCCTTCTGCACCCCAGTCTTCAACCTCTACTCTCTGCAACAGTCCTTTCTCACCCCAGTCTCTAAAATCTGCTCTCTGCAACAGTACTTTTGCACCGAAGTCACCAAACTCTGCTCTCTGTAACATTCCTTCTGCACTTCAGACTCCAACCTCTGCTCTCTGCAACGGTCCTCTGCGCCCCAATGTCGAACTTCTGCTCGCTGCAACAGTCCTTTTGCACCTCAGATTCCAATCTCTGCTCTCTGTAACAGTCTCTGTAACAGGCCTTCTGCTCCCCAGTCTCCAACCTCTTCTCTCTGCAACAATTCTTCTGCACCTCAGTCTCGAACCTCTGCTCTCTGCAACAGTCCTTCTAAACCGCAGTCTCCAACTTCTGCTCTCTGCAATGATCCATCTGCATCCCAGTCTCCAACAACTGCTCTCTGCAACACTCCTTCTGCACCCCAGTCTACAACCTCTGCTCTCTGCTACAGTACTTCTGCACCCCAGTCTTAAACCTCTGATCTCTGCAACATTTCTTCTGAACCCAAGTCTCCAACCTCTGCTCTCTGTAACTGTCCTGCTGCAACCCAGTCTCCAACCTCTGTTCTCTGTATCGCTCCTTCTGCACCTCATTCTCAAAACTCTGCTCTCTTCAACGATCCTTCTGCACCCCAGTCTCCATCCTATTCTCTCTGTAAGAATCCTTTTGCACCCCAGTCTCCAAAATCTCCTCTCTGTAAAAGTCCTTCTGCACCTCAGTCTACAAGTTCTGCAATCTGTAACAGTCTTTCTGAACCGCAGTCTCAAACCTCTGCACTCCGAAATGATCTTTCTTCACCTCAGTCTCCAACCTGTGATCTCTTTAATAGTCGTTCTACACCCCAGTCTCCAACATCCGCTCTCTGCACCGATCCTTCTTCTCTTCAGGCTCCAACCTCTGCTCTTTGCAACAGTCCTTCTACATCCCAGTTTCCAAAATCTGCTCTCTGTAACAGTCCTTCTGCACCTCAGTCTTTAAACTCTGCTCTCTGAAACAGTCCTTCTGAACCCCTGTCTCCAACCTCTGCTCTCAATAAGAGTTCTTCTGCACCCCAATCTCCAAACTCTGCTCTCTGTAGCACTCCTTCTGCACCCCAGTCTCCACCATCTACTCTCTTTAAAAGACTTTCTGCACCTCAGTCTCCAACCTCAGCTCTCTGTAAGATCCTTCTGCAACCCATTCTCCAAATGCTGCTCTCTGTAACAGTTTTCTGCACCCCAGTCTCCAAACACTGCTCTCTGTAACAAGCCATCTGCACACCAGTCTTGAAGCTCTGCTCTCTGTAACAGGCCTTCTGCACCCCAGTCTCCAACCTGTGCTCTCTGCAACTATCCTTCTGCATCCCAGTCTCCAAACTCTGCTCTCTGTAACAGTCCTTCTGCACCCCATGTTCCAACATCTCCTCTCTTAAACAGTCCTTCTGCACCTCAGTCAGAAAACTCGGCTCTCTGCAAAAATCCTTCTGCACTTGAGTTTCCAAACTTTGCTCTCTGTAACAGTCTTTCTGAACCTCAGTCTACAAAATGCTCTCTGTAATATCCTTCTGCAACCCAGTCACGAAATTGTGCTATCTTTAACAATCCTTCTGTACCCCAGTCTCCAATATCTGCTCTCTGCAATGATCTTTCTTCTCCCCAGGCTCCAATCTCTGCTCACAGCAACGGTCCTTATACACCCCAGTTTCCAAACTCTGCTCTCTGTAACACTCCCTCTGAACCCCACCCTCGACTCTCTGTAAAAGTCCTTCTGCAACTCCGTCTCCAACCTCTGTTCTCTGTAAGATCCTTCTGCCACGCATTCTCCTAATGATGCTCTCTGTAACAGTCCTTCTGCATCCCAGTCTTCAACCTCTGCTCTCTGTAACAGGCCTTCTGCACCCCAGTCTCCAAACTCTTCTCTCTGCAACGATCCTTCTGCACCTCAGTTTCCAACCTCTGCTCTCTGTGACAGTCCTTCTGCACCCCAGTCTCCAACATCTGCAATCTGCAGCGATTCTTCTTCTACCCAGTCTCCAACTTCTGCTCCCTGTAACAGTCCTTTTGTATTGCAGTCTCCAACCTCTTCTCTTTGTAACGGTTCTTCTGCTCCCCAATTGCCAACCTCTGCTTTCTGAAAAAGTCCTTCTGCACCCCAGTCTCTAACCTCTTCTCTCTGCAACGATCCTTCTGCACGTCGGTCTCTAAACTCTGCTCTCTGCAACAGTCCTTCTGCACCCTAGTCTCCAGACTCTGCTATCTGTAAGATCCATTTGCATCCCGGGCTCCAAAATCTGCACTCTGTAACAGTCCTTCTGCACCACAGTATCCATCCTCTGCTCTCTTTAAGAATCCTTTGAAACCCCAGTATCCAACCTCTGTTCTCTGTAACAGTCTTTCTGCACCCCAGGCTCCAAACTCTGCTCTCTGTAACAGTTCTTTTGTACTGCATTCTCCAACCTCTGCTGTCTGTAACTTTTCTTCTGCACCCCAGTCTCCAAACTCTACTTTCCATATAAGTTATACTGCACCCCAGTCTCCAAAATCTGCTCTCTGTAACTGTCCTTCTGCACCTGACTCTCCAACCTCTGCTCTTTGCAACAGTTCTTCTGAACCCCAGTCTCTAACCTCTGCTCTCTGTAAGATCCTTCTTCACCCCGGTCTCCAAACTTTGCTCTCTACAACAGTCCTTCTGCACCTCAGTCTCCAACTACTGCTCTATGCAACATTTCTTCTGCACCCCAGTCTCCAACCTCGGCTCTCTGCAACAGTCCTTCTGCACCCCAGTTTCCAATCTCTTCTCTCTGCAAAAGTCCTTCCACACCAAAGTCTCCAAACTCTGCTCTCTGCAACGATCTTTCTGGACTCCAGTCTCTAATGTCTGCACTCTGCAACAGTTCTTCTGCACCAGAGTCTCAAACTTCTGCTCTCTGTAAGATCTATCTGCACTCTAGTTTCCAAACACTGCTCTCTGTAACATTCTTTCTCCACCCCAGTCTCCAACCTCTGTCCTCTGCAACAGTCCTTCTGCTCCCCAGTCACAAACATCTGCTCTCTGTAACAGTCCTTCTGTACTGCAGTCTCCAACATCTGCTATTCGTGACGGTCCTTCTACACCCCAGACTCCAAACTCTGCTTTCTGTATCAGTCTTTCTGAACCCCAGTCTTCAACCTCTGTTCTCTTTATCTATCCTTCTGCACCTCAGTCTCCAACCTCTTCTCTATGCAACAGTCCTTCTATACTGCAGTCTTAAACTCTGCTCTCTGTAAAGGTCTTATTGCAGCACATACTTCAAACTCTGCTTTTTGTATCAATCCTTCTGCACCCTAGTCTCCAAATTCTGCTCTCTCTAAGAGTCTTTCTGCACCTTAGTATCCAACCTCTGCTCTCTGTAACAGTCCTTCTTCAACTCAGTCTGAAAACTCTGCTCTCTGTAACAGTCTTTCTGCACCCCAGTCTCCAACCTCTTTTCCCTGCAACGATCCTTCTGAACCTCAGTCTCCATCCTCTTCTCTCTGCAACAGTCCTTCTGCACCCCAGTCTCCAGACTCTGCTCTCTTTAAAACTTCTTCTGCACCCCAGTCTCCAAACTCTTTTCTCTGCAACGATCCTTCTGCACCTCAGTCTCCAAACTCTCCTCTCTGTAAAAGCCCTTCTGCACCTCAGTCTCCATCCTTTGCTCTCTGTAATGGTCCTTATGCACCCCAGTCTCCAATCTCTGCTCTCTATAACAATCCGTCTGCACCTCTGTCCCCAACGTCTGCTCTCTGTAACAGTCCTTCTGTACCACAGTCTCCAACCTCTCCTCTCTATAACGGTACTTCTGCACCAAAGTCTCCAAACTCTGCTCTCTCTAACAGTGCTTCTGTACCGCCGTCTCCAACCTCTTCTCTCTATAACGGTCCTTTTGCACCCCAATTGCCAACCTCTGCTTTCTGTAACAGTCCTTCTGCACCTCACATTCCAACCTCTGCTCTCTGTAACAGTCCTTCTAAGCTTCAGTCTTAAACCTCTGCTGTCTGCAACAATCCTTCTGCATCCCAGTCTCAAAACTGTGCTATCTGTAATAATCCTTTTGCACCCCAGTCTCCAATCTCTGCTATCTTCAACAGGTTTTCTGCACCCCAGTCTTCAAACTCTGCTATGTGTAACAGGCCTTCTGAATCCCAGACTCCAACCTCTGCTCTCTGCAGCATTTCTTCTGCACCCAAGTCTTCAAACTGTGCTCTCTGTAACTGTCCTGCTGCACCCCAGTCTCCAAACGTTGCTCTCTGTAGCGATCCTTCTTCACCTCATTCTCCAACCTCTGCTCTCTGCAACGATCCTTCTGCACCCCATTCTCCATTCTCTGCTCTCTGTAAGAATCCTTCTAAACCCCAGTCTCCAATCTCTACTCTCTGTAAAAGTGATTCTGCACCAAAGTCTCCAAGTTCTGCAATCTGTAACAGTCCTTCTGCACCCCAGTCTAAAACCTCTGTACTTTGAAATGATCTTTCTGCACCTCAGTCTCCAACCTCTGCTCTCCTTAATAGTCCTTCTGCACCCAGTCTCCAACATCTGCTCTCTGCAACGATCCTACTTTTCCCCAGGCTCCAACCTCTGCTCTCTGCAATCGTCCTTCTACATCCCAGTTTCCAAAATCTGCTCTCTGTAACAGTCCTTCTACACCTCAGTCTCCAAACTCTGCTCTCTGAAACAGTCTTTCTGCACCCCTGTCTCCAACCTCTGCTCTCAGTATCAGTACTTCTGCATCCCAATCTCCAAACTCTGCTCTCTGTAACACTCCTTCTGCATCCCAGTCTCCAAACTCTTCTCTCTGCAACGATTTTTCTGCACCTCAGTCTCCAAACTCTGCTCTCTGTAAAAGTCCTTCTGCACCTCAGACTCCATTCTTTGCTCTGTGTAATGGTCCTTTTGCACCCCAGTCTCCAATCTCTGCTCTCTGTAACAATTTTTCTGCACCTCTGTCTCCAAAGTCTGCTCTCTGTAACAGTCCTTCTGTACCGCAGTCTCCAACCTCTCCTCTCTATAACGGTACTTCTGCACCCCAATTGCCAACCTCTGCTTTCTGAAACACTTTTTCTGCACCTGAGACTCCAACCTCTGCTCTCTGTAACAGTCCTTCTAAGCCTCAGTCTGAAAACTCTGCTCTCTGCAACAATACTACTAAACCCCAGTCTCCAAACTGTGCTATCTGTAACGATCCTTCTGTACCCCAGTCTCAAATATCTGCTCTCTGTAACTTGCCTTCTGCACCGCAGTCTCAAATATCTGCTCTACGCAATGATTCTTCTGCACCTCAATTTCCAACCTCTGCTCTCTGCAACAGTCCTTCTGCCCCCCAGTCTCCAACCTCTGCTCTCTGTAAGATCCTTCTGCACCCTGTTCTCCAAATTTTGCTCTCTGTAACAGTCATTCTGCACCTCAGTCTCCAATCTCATCTCTCTGCCATGGCCTTTCTGCACCCCAGTATCCAACCTCTGTTCTCTGCAGCAGTCTTTCTGCACCCCAGGCAACAAACTCTGCTCTCTGTAACAGTCCTACTTCACCCCAGTCTCCAATCTTTACTTTTTGAATCAGTTATTCTGCACCCCAGTCTAAAACCTCTGCTCTCTTTAACAGTCCTTCTTCACCTCAGTGTCCAAACTCTGCTCTCCGCAACAGTCCTTCTGCACCCCAGTCTCCAACCTCTGTTCTGTGCAAAAGTCCTTCTACACACCAGTCTCCAACATCTGCTCTCTGCAACGATCCTTCTGCATCCCAGTCTCCAACGTCTGCTCTCTGCAACAGTCCTTCTACATCAAAGCCTCCAACCTCTGCTCTCTGCTACAGTCCTTCTGCACCCCAGTCTCCAACCACTGCTCTCTTCAACATTTCTTCTGCACCCCAGTCTCCAACCTGTGATCTCTGTAACTATCCTTCTGCACCTCAGTCTCCAACGTCTGCTCTCTGTAACAGTCCTTCTGCATCCTAGTCTCCAACATCTGCTCTCTAAAACGGTCCTTTTACACCAAAGTCTCCAAACTCTGCTCTCTCTAACAGTCCTTCTGTACTGCAGTCCCAACCTCTTCTCTCTATAACGGTCGTTCTGCACCACAATTGTCAACCACTGCTTTCTGTAACAGTCCTTCTGCACCTCAGATTTTAACCTCTGGTCTCTGTAACAGTTCTTCTAAGCCTCAGTCTGAAACCTCTGCTGTCTGCAACAATCTTTCTGCACCCCAGTCTCTAAACTGTGCTATCTGTAACAATCCTTTTGCACCCCAGTCTCAAACCTCTGCTCTCTGCAACAGGTCTTCTGCACCCCAGTCTTTAAACTCTGCTCTCTGTAACAGGCCTTCTGCACCCCAGTCTCCAACCTCTTCTCTCTGAAACGATCCTTCTGCACCTTATTCTCCAACCTCTGTTCTCTGCAACAGTTTTTCTGAACCACAGTCTCCAACCTCTGCTCTCTGCAATAATCTTTCTTCATTCCAGTCTCCAACAACTGCTCTCTGTAACAGTCCTTCTGCACCTCAGTCTCCAACCTCTGCTCTCTGGAACATGCTTACTGCACCCCAGTCTCTAACCTCTGCTCTCTGTAACAGTTCTTCTTCACCTCAATCTCGAATCTCTGTTCACTGTAACAGTCTTTCTGCACCCCAGTCTACAACTTCTTTTCTCTGCAACGATCCTTCTGAACCTCAGTCTCCAACCTCTGCTCTCTGCAACAGTCTTCTGCACCTCAGTCTCTAGACTCTGTGCTCTGTAAGATCCTTTTGCATCCCTTTTCCAACCTTTTGTCTATGTAACAGTCCTTCTGCACCCCAGTATCCAACGTCTGCTCTCTCTGAAAGTCCATATGCATCTCAGTCTCCAAACTTTGCTCTTTGTAATGGTAATTCTGTACCCCAGTCTTCAAACTCTGCCCTCTGTATCAATCCTTCTGCACCTAAGTCTCCAACGTCTGCTCTCTGTAACAGTCCTTCTGCATTCTAGTCTCCAACATCTGCTCTCTACAATGGTCCTTCTGCACCAAAGTCTCCAAACTCTGCTCTCTCTAAAAGTCCTTCTGTACCGCAGTCTCCAACCTCTTCTCTCTATAACGGTCCTTCTGCAACCCAATTGCCAAACTCTGCTTTCTGTAAGAGTCCTTCTGCACCTCAGATTCCAACCTCTGTTCTCTGTAACAGTCCTTCTAAGCCTCAGTCTTAAACCTCTGCTGTCTGCAATGATCCTTTTGCACCCCAGTCTCAAACCTCTGCTCTCTGTAACAGGTCTTCTGCACCCTAGTCTCCAAACTCTTCTCTCTGCAATGATCCTTGTTCACCTCAGTCTCCAACGTCTGCTCTCTGCAACAGTCTATCTGCACCCCAGTGTCCAAACTCTGCTCTCTGCAAACATCTTATTATAGCCCAGTATCAAACATCTGCTCTCTGCAATGATCTTTCTGCATCCCAGTCTCCAACGTCTGCTCTCTGCAACAGTCCTTCTGCACCCCAGTCTCCAACCTCTTCTCTTTCCAACGATCCTTCTGCACCTCAGTCTCCAACCTCTTCTCTCTGCAACAGTCCATCTGCACCCCAGTCTCCAACCTCTGCTCTCTGCAAACATCTTATTATAGCCCAGTATCCAACATGTGCTCTCTGCAACAATCTTTCTGCATCCCAGTCTCCAACGTCTGCTCTCTGCAACAGTCCTTCTGCACCTCAGTCTCCAACCTCTTCTCACAGCTACAGTACTTCTTCACCCCAGTCTCCAACCTCTGCTCTCTGCAACATTTCTTCTGCACCCTAGTCTCCAACCTCTGCTCTCTGCAACATTTCTTCTGCACCCAAGTCTCCAAACTGTACTCTCTGTAACTGTCCTGCTGTAACCCAGTCTCCAAACTCTGCTCTCTGTAGCGATCCTTCTGCACCTCATTCTTCAACCTCTGCACTGTGCAACGATCCTTCTGCACCCTAGCCTCAATCCTCTTCTCTCTGTGAGAATCCTTTTGCACCCCAGTCTCCAAAATCTCCTCTCTGTAAAAGTCCTTTTGCACCTCAGCCTACAAGTTCTGCAATCTGTAGCAGTCCTTCTGCACCCCAGTCTCAAACCTCTGCACTCATAAATCATCTTTCTGCATCTCAGTCTCAAACCTCTGCTCTCTTTAACAGTCTTTCTGCACCCCAGTCTCCAACATCTGCTCTCTGCAATGATCCTGCTTCTCCCGAGGCTCCAAGCTCTGCTCTCTGCAATGGTCCTTCTATATCGCAGTTTTGAAAATCTTCTCTCTGTAACAATCCTTCTGAACCTCAGTCTTTAAACTCTGCTCTCTGAAACAGTCCTCCTGCACCCCTGTCTCTAACCTCTGCTCTCAGTAACAGTTCTTCGGCACCCCAATCTCCAAACTCTGCTCTCTGTAACACTCCTTCTGCACCCTAGTCTCCACCCTCTATTCTCTGTAAAAGTCCTTCTGCACCTCAGTCTCAAACCTCTGCTCTCAGTAATATCTATCTGCAACCCATTCTCCAAACGCTGCTCTCTGTAAGAGTCTTCTGCATCCCATTTTTCAAACTCTGCTCTCTGTAACAGGCCTTCTGCACCCCAGTCTTTAAACTCTGCTCTCTGTAAATTCCTTCTGCACTCCAGTCTCCAATATCTGCTCTCTGCAATGATCCTTCTTCTACCCAGTCTCCGAATTCTGCTCACTGTAAAAGTCTTTTTGTATCGCAGTCTCCAACCTCTTCTCTTTGTAATGGTCCATCTGCTCCCCAATTGCCAACCTCTGCTTTCTGTTATAGTCCTTCTGCACCTAAGTCTCCAAACTTTTCTCTCTGCAACGATCTTTCTACACCTCAGTCTCCAACCTCTGCTCTCTGTAAAAGTAATTATGCACCTCAGTCTCCATCCTTTGCTCTCTGTAATGGTCCTTATGCACCCCAGTCTCCAATCTCTGCTCTCTGTAACAATCCATATGCACCTCTGTCTTTAACGTCTGCTCTCTGTAACAGTCCTTCTGTACCACAGTCTCCAACCTCTCCTCTCTATAACGGTACTTCTGCACCAAAGTCTCCAAACTCTGCTCTCTCTAACAGTCGTTCTGTACCGCCGTCTCCAACCTCTTCTCTCTATAACGGTCCTTCTGCACCCCAATTTGAAACCTCTGCTCTCTCTAACAGTCCTTCTAAGCCTCAGTCTGAAACTTCTGCTCATTTCAACAATCCTTCTAAACAACAGTCTCCAAACTGTGCTATCAGTAACAATCCTTCTGCACCCCAGTTCTCCAACATCTGCTCTCTGTAACAGGTTTTCTGCAACCCTGTCTCTAAACTCTGCTCTCTGTAACAGGCCTTCTGCACCCCAGTCTCCAACCTTTGCTCTCTGCAAAAGTCCTTCTACACCCCAGTCTTCAACCTCTACTCTCTGCAAGGATCCTTCTGCATCCCATCTAAAACGTCTGTTCTCTGTAAAATCCTACTTCACCCCGTTCTGAAAACGTTGCTCTCTGTAACATTCATTCTGCACCTCAGTCTCCAACCTCGTCACTCTGAAACGGCCCTTGTCCACCCCAGTATCCAACCTCTGTTCTCTGCAGCTGTTTTTCTGCACCCCAGGCTACACACTCTGCTCTCAGTAACAGTCCTTCTGCACCCCAGTCTCATAACTCTACTTTCCGTATCAGTTATTCTGCACCCCAGTCTAAAACCTATGCTCTCTGTAACAGTCCTTCTGAACCTCAGTCTCCAACCTCTGCTCTCTGCAACAGTCCTTCTGCACCTTAGTCTCCAACCTCTGCTATCTGCAACCAACTTATTTTACCCCAGTATTCAACATCTGCTCTCTGCAACGATCTTTCTGTACCTGAGTCTCCAACCTCTTCTCTCTGCAATATTTCTTCTGCACCCCAGTCTCCAACCTGTGCTCTCTGAAACTATCCTACTGAACCCCGGTCTCCAAACTCTGCTCTATGTAAGATACTTTGAATCCCTTTTTGCAAACTCTCCTCTCTGTAACAGTCCTTCTGCACCCCAGTATCCAACCTCTGCTCTCCGTATAAGTCCTTCTGCACCTCAGTCTCCAACCTTTGCTCTTCGTAATGGTCCTTCTGCACCCTAGTCTCCAACATCTGCTCTCTACCACAATCCTTCTGCACCAAAGTCTCCAAACTCTGCTCTCTATGACGCTCCTTCTGCACCCCAATTACCAAACTCTGCTTTCTGTAAAAGTCGTTCTGCAACTCAGATTTCAACCTCTGTTCTCTGTAACAGTCCTTCTAGGCCTCAGTCTGAAACCTCTGCTGTCTGCAACAATCCTTCTGCACCCCAGTCTCCAAACTTTGCTGTATGTATCGATCGTTCTGCACACCAGTCTTCAACCTCTGCTCTCTGTAACAGGTCTTCTGCACCCCAATCTCCAGACTCTGCTCTCTGTAACAGGCCTTCTGCAGCCCAGTCTCTAACCTCTTCCCTCTGCAAGTATCCTTCTTAACCTCAGTCTTCAACTTCTGCTCTGTGCAAGAGTCTTTCTAAATCGCAGTCTCCAACCTCTTCTCTCTGCAGTGATCCTTCTGCAACCCAGTCTCTAACAACTGCTCTCTGCTACAGTCATTCTGCACCTCAGTCTCCAACCTCTGTTCTCTGAAACAGTTTTTCTGAACAAGAGTCTCCAACCTCTGCTCTCTGCAATGATCCTTCTGCATTCCAGTCTCCAAAAACTGTTCTCTGCAACAGTCCTTCTGCACCCCAGTCTCCAACCTCTTCTCTCTACTACAGTACTTCTGCACCCCAGTCTCCAACTTCTGCTCTCTGCAACATTTCTTCTGCACCCAAGTCTCCAAACTGTGCTCTCTGTAACTGTCCTACTGAAACCCAGTCTCCAACCTCTGCTCTCTGTAGCGATCCTTCTGCACCTCATTCACCAACCTGTGCTCTCTGCAACGATCCTTCTACACCCCAGTCCCCATTCTCTGCTCTTTTTAAGAATCCTTTTGCACCCCAGTCTCCAAACTCTGCTTTCTCTAAAAGTCATTCTGCACCTCAGTCTCGAAGTTATGCAATCTGTAACAGTCCTTCTGCACCCCAGTCTCAAAACTCAGCACTCAGAAATGATCTTTCTGCACCTCAGTCTCCAAACTCTGCTCTCTTTAACAGTCCTTCTGCACCCCAGCCTCCAACATATGATCTCTACAACGATCCTTCTTCTCCCCAGGCTCGAACATCTTCCTTTTGCAACAGTCCTTCTACATCCCAGGATCCAACAACTGCACTCTTAAACAGTCCTGCTGCACGTCAGTCTGAAAACTCGGCTCTCTGCAAAAATCCTTCTGCACCCGAGTTTTCAAACATTGCTCTCTGTAAAAGTCCTTCGGGACCTCAGTCTACAAAATGCTCTCTGTAATATCCTTCTGTAACCCAGTCAGGAAATTGTGCTATCTTTAACAGTCCTTCTGCACCTGTCTACAAACTCTGCTCTCTGTAACAGGCCTTCTGCACCCCAGTCTCCAATCTCTACTCTCTGTAACAGGCCTTCTTCACCCCAGTCTCCAACCTCTTCTCTCTGCAAGGATCCTTCTTAACCGCAGTCTCTAACCTCTGCTCTGTGCAACAGTCCTTCTACACCCCAGTCTCCAACTTCTGCTCTCTGTAACTATCCTTCTGCAACCCAGTCAGGAAATTGTGCTATCTTTAACAGTCCTTCTGCACCTAAGTCTACAAACTATGCTCTCTGTAACAGGCCTTCTGCACCCCAGTCTCCAATCTCTGCTCTCTGTAACAGGCCTTCTGCACTCCAGTCTCCAACCTCTTCTCTCTGCAAGGATCCTTTTTAACCTCAGTCTCCAACCTCTTCTCTGTGCAACAGTCATTCTGCACACCAGTCTCCAACTTCTGCTCTCTGTAACAATCCTTCTGCACCTCAGTCTCCAACCTATGCTCTCTGCAACAATTCTTCTGCACCCCAGTCTCCACACTCTGTTCTCTGCAACAGTCCTTCTGCACCTCAGTTTCCAACCTCTGCTCTCTGCAAGGATCCTTTTGCATCCCAGTCTCCAACGTCTGCTCTCAGCAACAGTCTTTCTGCACCCCAGTCTCCAAACTCTGCTCTCTGCTACAGTCCTTCTTCACCCCAGTCTCAAAACTCTGCTCTCTGCAACATTTTTTCTGCACCCCAGTCTCCAACCTGTGCTCTCTGTAACTGTCCTGCTGCACCCTAGTCTCCAAACTCTGCTCTCTGTAGCTATCCTTCTGCACCTCAGTCTTCAACCTCTGCTCTCTGCAAGATTCTTCTCCACCTCAATCTCCAAGTTCTGCAATCTGTAATGGTCCTTCTGCACCCCAGACTCTAACCTCTGCTCTCTGAAACGATCCTTCTGCACATTAGTCTCCAAACTCTATTCTCTGTAACAAACCGTCTGCACCCCACTCTCCAAACTCTGCACTCTGTAACAGGCCTTCTGAAACCCAGTTTCCAAAATCTTCTCTCTGCAACGATCCTCCTTCACCCCAGTCTCCTTCATCTGCTCTCTGTAAGAATCCTTCTGCACCCTAGTCTCCAACCGCTCCTCTCTGTAACAGTCCTTCTGCACCTCAGTGTCCAACCTCTGCTCTCTGTAATGAACCTTCAGCACCTCAGTCTCAAACCACTGCTCTCTGTAACAGTCCTTCTGAACCCCATTCTCCATCCTATGCTTTCTGGATCAGTCCTTTTGCACACCAGTATCCTAACTCTGCTCTCTGTAACAGTCTTTCTGTACCGCAGTCTCAAAACTCTGCTCTCGGTAACGGTCCTTCTGCACCTCAGTCTCCAACGTCAGCTTTCTGTATCAGTTCTTCTGCACCCCAGTCTCCAAACTCTGCTCTCAGTAAGAGTCCTTCTGCAACCCAGTCTCCAACTTCTGCTCTCTGCAACATTTCTTCTGCACCACAGTCTCCATCTGTGCTCTCTGTAACTGTCCTTCTGCACCCCAGTCTCCAAACTCTGCTCTCTGTAACGATCTATCTGCACCACAGTCTGAAAACTCTGGTCTCTGCAACAATCCTTCTGCCCCTCAGAATCCAAACTCTGCTCTTTGCAATGATCCTTCTGCACCCCAGTCTCCAACCTCTGCTCTCTTTAAGAGTCCTTCTGCACTTCAGTCTCCAATCTCTGCTCTCTGTAACAATCCTTTTCCACCTCAGTCTCCATCCTCTGCTATCTGTAAAAATCCTTCTGCACACCAGTCTAAAACCTCTGTTCTCTAACAGGTCTTCTGCACCCCAGTCTCGAAACTCTGCTCTCTGTAACAGGCCTAACGCACCCCAGTCTCCAACCTCTTCTCTCTGCAATAATCCTTCTCCACGTCAGTCTCCAACCACTGCTCTCTGCAACAGTCCTTCTGCACCCCTGTCTCCAACCTCTGCTTTCTGTAAGATCCTTCTTCAACCCGGGCTCAAAACTTTGCTCTCTATAACAGTCCTTCTGCACCTCAGTCTCCAAACTCTGCTCTCTGCTACGGTCCCTCTGCAACCCAGTATCCAACCTTTGTTCTCTGCAACAGTTCTACTGGAACCCAGGCTCCAAACTCTGCTCTCTGTAACTTTTCTTCTTTACCGCAGTCTCCAAACTCTGCTGTCTGTAACGTTCCTTCTCCACCCCAGTCTCCAAACTCTACTTTCCATATCAGTTATTCTGCACCCCAGTCTCCAACCTCTGCTCTCTGTAACAGTCCTTCTGCATCTCACTCTCCAACCTCTGCTCTTTGCATCAGTTCTTCTGCACCCCAGTCTCCAAACTCTGCTCTCTGCAACAGTCCTTCTGCACCCCAGTCTCCAAGCTCTGTTCTCTGTAACAGTCCTTCTGCACATCAGTGTCTAAACTCTGCTCTCTGTAAAAATTCTTCTTCACCTTAGTCTCCAAACTCTGCTTTCTTTAACAGACCTTCTGCAACGCATTCTCCAACCTCTGCTCTCTGTAACAGTTCTTCTGGTTACCAATCTACAAACCCTGCTCTCTGTAATGCTCCTTCTGCACTCCAGTCTCCATTCTCTATTCTCTGTAACTCTCCTTCTGCACCCCAGTCTCCATCCTCTGCTCTCTGTAATAATCCTTCTGCACCCAGTCTCCAACCGCTCCTCTCTGTAACAGTCCTACTGCACCTCAGTCTCCAACCTCTGTTCTCTGTAATGAACTTTCAGCACTTCAGTCTCCAACCACTGCTCTCTGTAACAGGCCTTCTGAACCCCATTCTCCAACCTATGCTTTATGGAACAGTCCTTTTGAAAAACAGTTTCCTACCTCTGCTCTGTGTAACAATCTTTCTGCACCAGACTCTCCAACCTCTGCTCTCTGAAACGGTTTGTCTGCACCCCAGTCTCCAAACTCTGTTCTCTGCATCAGTCTTTCTGCACCCCAGTATCCAAGTCTGCTCTCTGTAACAGTCCTTCTGTATCACAGTCTCAAAACTCTGATCTTTGTAATGGCCCTTCTGCACCCCTGTCTCCAAACTCTGCTCTCTGCAACAGTCCTTCTGCACCCCAGTCTCCAACCTCTGCTTTCTGCTACAGTACTTCTACACCCCAGTCTCCAACATCTGCTCTCTGTATCAGTCCTTTTGCACCCCAGTCTCCAACCTCTGATCTCTGTATCAGTCCTTCTGCAACACAGTCTCTAACCTTTTCTCTCTGTAACGATCCTTCTGCACCTCATCTCCAAATTCTGCTCTCTGTAAAAGTCCTTCTGCAACTCAGTCTCCAACCTCTACCCTCTTTAACAGTCCTTCTGCACCCCAGTCTCCAACATCTGCTCTCTGCATGATCCTTCTTCTCCCCAGGCTCCAATCTCTGCTCACAGCAACGGTCCTTATACACCCCAGTTTCCAAACTCTGCTATCTGTAACAGTCCTTTTGCACCGCAGTCTCCAAACTCTGCTCTCTGCAACAGACCTTCTGTACCCCAGTCTCCAAGCTCTGCTCTCAGTAACAGTTCTTCTGCACCCCAATATCCAAACTCTGCTCTCTGTAACAATTCCTCTGCACCACAGTCTCCACCCTCTACTCTCTGTAAAAGTCTTTCTGCACCTCTGTCTCCAACCTTTGTTCTCTGTAAGATCCTTCTTCCATGCATTCTCCAAATGCTGCTCTCTGTAACAGTCCTTCTGCACCCCATTCTCCAAACTCTGCTCTCTTTAACAGGCCTTCTGTACCCCAGTCTTCAACCTCTGCTCTCTGTAACAGGCCTTCTGCACCCCAGTCTCCAAACTGTGCTCTGTGCAACGATCTTTCTGCACCCCGGTCTCAAAACTCTGCTCTCTGCAACAGTCCTTCTGCACCTCAGGATCCAAAATCTGCTCTCTGCAACAGTCCTTCTGCACCTCATTCTGAAAACTCTGCTCTCTGCCACAATCCTTCTGCACCCCAGTTTCCAACCTTTGCTCTCTGTAATAGTCCTTCTGAATCTCAGTCTCCAAAATGCTCTCTGTAAGATCTTTGTGAATCCCAGTCTCGAAATTGTGCTATCTGTAATATTCATTCTGCACCCAAGTTTCCAAACTCTGCTCTCTGTAACAGGCCTTCTGCACCCCAGTCTCCAATCTCTTCTCTGTGTAACAGGCCTTCTTTACCGCAGTCTCCAACCTTTTCTCTCTGCAACGATCCTTCTTCACCTCAGTCTCCAAACTCTGCTCTCTCCAACAGTCCTTCTGGACCCCAGTCTCCAACCTCTGCTCTCTGTAACAAACCTTCTGCACCTCAGTCTCCAACATCTTCTCTCTGCAACTGTTTTTCTGCACCCCAGTCTCCACCCTCTGTTCTCTGCAACAGTCTTTCTGCACCCCGGTCTCCAAACTTTACTCTCTGTAAAAGTCCTTCTCTACTGCAGTCTCCAAACTCTGCTCCCTGTAACGGTCCTTCTGAACCCCAGTCTCCAACCTCTGCTTTCTGTATCAGTTCTTCTGCACCCTAGTCTCCAACCTCTGCTCTCTGTATCAGTCCTTTTGCACCTCAGTCTCCAACCTCTGTTCTCTGTAGCAGTCTTTTTACACCCCAGGACCAAACTCTGCTCTGTGTATCGATCATTCTGACCATAGTTTCCAAACTCTGCTCTCTTCAACGATCCTTCTGCACCCCAGTATCTGACCTCTGTTCTCTGTATCAGTCCTTCTGCACCACAGTCTCCAAACGCTGCTCTTTGCATCAGTCCTTATGCACCCAAGTCTCCAAACTCTGCTCTCTGCAACATTTCTTCTGCACCCCAGTCTCCAACCTGTACTCTCTGTAACTGTCCTTCTGAAACTCAGTCTCCAATCTCTGCTGTCTGTAACAGTCCTTCTGCACCCCGGTCTCCAACATCTGCTCTCTGCAACGATCCTTCTTCTCCCCAAGCTCAAAGCTCTGCCCTCTGCAACGGTCCTCCTGCACCCCAGTTTTCAACCTCTGCTCTCTGTAACAGTCCTCCTGCACCTCCTTCTCCAAACTCTGCTCTCTGCAACAGTACTTCTGCACCCCAGTCTCCAACCTCTGCTCTCGGTAACAGTTCTTGTGCACCCCAATCTCAAAATTCTGCTCTCTGTAACATTCATTCTGCACCCCATTCTCCACACTCTGATCTCTGTTACAATCCTTCTGCAACTCAAGTTCCAACATCTGCTCTCTGCAACGATCCTTCTGCACCCCAGTTCCCAACCTCTGCTCTCTGTAACAGTCCTTCTGAACCTCAGTCGCAAACCTCATTTCTCTGTACCAATTCTTCTGCACCTCAGTCTCCGTCCTCTGCTCTATGTAACAGGCCTTCTACACCCCAGTCTCCAACCTCCTCTCTCTGTAACAGTTCTTCTGCACCACAGTCTCGAACCTCTGCTCTCTGTAACAGTCTTTTGGCACCCGAGTCTCCAACCTCTGCTCTCTGTACAATCCTTTTGCAACCCAGTCTCCAACCTCTGCTCTCTATACAGTTCTTCTGCACCACAATCTCCAAACTCTGCTGTCTGTTTCACTCCTTCTACACCCCAGTCTCCATCGTCTGCTCCCCAGTCTCCAAACTCTGCTCTATGTAAATGTTTTTCTGCACCTCAGTCTCCAACCTCTGCTCTCACTAACTGTCCTTCTGCACCCCAGTCTCCAACCTCTGCTTTCTGTAACGATCCATCTGCAACTCAGTCTCCAAACTCTGCTCTCTGTAACAGTCCTTCTGCACCCTAGTCTCCAACATCTGCTTTCTGAAAGGATCCTTCTTCTACCCAGTCTCCAACCTCTGCTCTCTGTATCAGTCATTTTGTATCACAGTCTCAAACCTCTTCTCTTTGTAACGATCCTTCTGTTCCCCAATTGGCAGCCTCTGCTTTCTGTAACAGTCTTTCTGAACCCCATTCTCCAACCTCTTCTCTCTGCAACTATCTTTCTGCACCTCAGACTCCAACCTCTGCTTTCTGCAACAGTCCTTCTGCACCCCAGTCTCCAGATTCTGCTCTCTGGAAGATGATTTTTTATCCCAGTCTCCAACCTCAACTCTTTGTAGCAGTTCTTATGCACCTCAGTATCCAAACACTGCTCTCATTAAATGTCCTTTCGCACCCCTGTCTCCAAACTCTGCTCTCTGTTAAAGTCCTTCTATACCACAGTCTCCAACCTCTTCTCTCTATAATGGTTCTTCTACACGCGAATTTCCAACCTCTGTTTTCTGGAACAGTCCTTCTGAGCCTCAGATTCTAAACTCTGCTCTCTTTAACAGTCCTTCTAAGCCTCAGTCTGAAACCTTTGCTCTCTGTAATGATCCATCTGCACCCCATCTCCAAACTGTGCTATCTGTAACAATCCTTCTGCACCCCAGTCTCCAACCTCTGCTCTACGTAAAAGGTCTTCTGCACCCCAGTCTCAAACTATGCTCTCTGTAACAGGCCTTCTGCACCCCAGTCTCCAACCTCTTCTCTCTTCAACGATCCTTCTGCACCTCAGTTTCCAACCTCTGTTTTTGTAACAATCCTTCTGCAACACAGTCTCCAACCTCTGCGCTCTGTGACAGTCCTTCTGCACCCCAGACACTAACATCTGAAATCTGCAGCGATTCTTCTTCTACCCAGTCTCCAACCTCTGCTCCCTGTAACAGTCTTTTTGTATTGCAGTCTGCAACCTTTTCTCTTTGTAACGGTTCTTCTGCTTCGCAATTGCCAAACTCTGCTTTCAGAAAAAGCCCTTATGCACCTCAGTCTCTAAAATCTGCTCTCTGCAACAGTTCTTCTTCACCCCAGTCTCCATACTCTGCTATCTTTAAGATCTATTTGCATCCCAGTCTCCAATAACTGCTCTCTGTAACAGTCCTTCTGCACCACAGTATCCAACCTCTGCTCTCTGGAAAAGGTCTTCTTCACCCCAGTCTCAAACTCTGCTCCCTGTAACAGGCCTTCTGCACCCAAGTCTTCAACCTCTTCTCTCATCAACGATCTTTCTTCACCTCAGTTTCCAACCTCTGCTTTTTGTAACAATCCTTCTGCAACACAGTCTCCAACCTCTGCTCTCTGTGACAGTCCTTCTGCACCCCAGTCACTAACATCTGGAATCTGCAGCGATCCTTCTTCTACACAGTCTCCAACCTCTGCTCCTTGTAACACTCCTTTTGTATTGTAGTCTCCAACCTCTTCTCTTTGTAACGGTTCTTCTGCTCTGCAATTGCCAAACTCTGCATTCTGAAAAAGCCCTTCTGCACCCCAGTCTCTAACCTCTTCTCTCTGCAACGATTCTTCTGCACCTCAGTCTCTAAACTCTGCTCTCTGCAACAGTTCTTCTGCACCCCAGTCTCCAGACTCTGCTATCTGTAAGATCCATTTGAATCCCAGTCTCCAAAATTTGCTCTCTGTAGCAGTCCTTCTGCACCACAGTATCCAAACTCTGCTCTCTGGAAAAGTCCTTCTGAACATCAGTCTCCAACCTTTGCTCTTTGTAATGGTCCTTCTGCACCACAATATTCAAACTCTGCTCTCTGTAACAATCCTTCTGCACCTCAGTCTTTAACGTGTGCTCTCTGCAACAGTCCTTCTGCACCCCAGTCTCCAACCTCTGCTCTCTGCTACAGTCCTTCTTCACCGCAGTCTCAAAACTCTGCTCTCTGTAACTGTCCTTCTGCACCCCAGTCTCCAACCTCTGCTCTCTGTAACGATCTATCTGCACCACATTCTGAAACCTCTGCTCTCTGCAACGATCCTTCTGCCCCTCAGAATCCAACCTCTGCTTTCCGCAATGATCCTTCTGCAACCCAGTCTCCAACCTCTGCTCTCTGTAAGAGTCCTTCTGCACTTCAGTCTCAAATCTCTGTTCTCTAACAATCCTTATGCTCCTCAGTCTCCATCCTCTGCTATCTGTAACAATCCTTCTGCACACCAGTCTCCAACCTCTGTTCTCTGTAACAGGTCTTCTGCATCCCAGTCTCCAAACTCTGCTCTCTGTAACAGGCCTAATGCACCCCAGTCTCCAACCTCTTCCTCTGCAATGATCCTTCTCCACCTCAGTCTCCAACAAATGCTCTCTGGAACAGTCCTACTGCACCCAAGTCTCCAACCTCTGCTCTCTGCAACAGTCCTTCTCCACCACAGCCTCCAACTTCTGCTCTCTGTAAGAATACTTCTGCACCTCAGTCTCTAACCTCTGCTGTCTGCAACATTCCTTCTGCAGCCAAGTCTCCACCCTCTGCTCTCTGCAACAGTTTTTCTGCACCCCAGTCGCCAACATCTGCTCTCTGCAACAGTCTATCTGCACCCTAGTCTCCAAACTCTGCTCTCTATAACAATCCTTCTGCACCTCAGTCTCCAAACTCTGTTCTCTGCAACGGTCCTTCTGCACCTCAGTCTCCAACCTATACTCTCTGTAACAGTCCTTCTTCACTTCAGTCTCCAACCACTGCTCTCTGTAGAATCTTTCAGAAACCCAGTCTCAAACCTCTGCTCTCTGTATCTATCCTTCTGCACCTCAGTCTCCAACCTCTGCTCTCTGTAACAGTCCATTTGCACCTCAGTCTAACAACTAAGCTCTCTGCAGGATCCTTCTGCACCCCAGTCTCCAAGCACTGCTCTCTGTAACAGTCCACCTGTACCTCAGTCTCCAACCTCTGCTCTCTGTAAGATCCTTCAGGAACTCAGTCTCGAAATTCTGCTCTCTATAACAGTCCTTCTGTACTCCAGTCTCCAACCTCTCCTCTCTGTAACAGCTCTTCTGCACGCCAGTATCCAAACTCTCCTCTCTGTATCATGCCTTCTGCACCCCAGTCTCCAAACTCTTCTCTCTGCAACGATTCTTCTCCACCCCAGTCTCCAACATCTGCTGTCTGCAACAGTCGTTTTGAACACCAGCCTCCAAACTCTGCTCTGTGTAAGATCCATCTTAACCCCAGTCTCCAAACTATGCTCTCTGTACCAGTCCTTCTACACCCAAATCTCCAAACTCTGCTCTCTGTAACAGTCCTTCTGCACGTCAGTCTCCAACCTCTGCTCTCTGTAACAGTCCTTCTGCACCCCAGTCTCTAAAATCTGCTCTCTGCAACATTCCTTCTGCACCCCAGACTTCAACATCTTCTCTCTGCAACATTCTTTCTGCACCCCAGTCTCAAAACTCTGCTCTCTGCAACAATCCTTCAGCACCTCAGTCTCCAAACTCTGTTCTCTGCAACGGTCCTTCTGCACCTCAGTCTCCAACCTCTACTCTCTGTAACAGTCCTTCTGCACTTCAGTCTCCAACCTCTGCTCTCTGTAGGATCCTTCTAAAATCCAGTCTCAAACCTCTGCTCTCTGTATCTATCCTTCTGTACCCCAGTCTCCAAGCACTGCTCTCTTTAACAGTCCACCTGTACCTCAGTCTCCAACCTCTGCTCTCTGTAAGATCCTTCAGGAACTCAGTCTAGAAACTCTGCTGTCTATAACAGCCCTTTAGTACCCCAGTCTCCAAACTCTCCTCTCTGTAACAGCTCTTCTGCACGCCAGTCTCCAAATCTCCCCTCTGTATCAGGCCTTCTGCACCCCAGTCTTCAACCACTGCACTCTGCAACGATCCTTCTGCACCCCAGTCTCCAAACTCTGATCTCTGCAATGATCCTAGTGCACCACAGTCTCCAACCGCTGATCTCTGCAACAGTCCATTCGCAACTCGGTCTTCAACTTCTGCTCTCTGTAACATCCTTCTGCACCCCTGTCTCAAAGCTCTGCTTATTGCAACGATCTTTCTGCCACCCAGAGTCCAACCTCTGCTCTATGTTACAAAATTTTGCACCTCAGTCTCCAAGCTCTGCTCTCTGCAACAGTTCTTCTGCACCCCAGTCTCCAACTTCTGCTCTCTCTAAGAGTCCTTCTTCAACTCAGTCTCCAACATCTACTCTCTTCAACATTCTTTCTGCAGCACAATCTCCATCCTCTGCTCTCTGCAACAGTCCTTCTGTATCCCAGTCTCCAACCTCTGCTCTCTACAACAGTCCTTCTGCCCCCCAGTCTCCAAACTCTGCTCTCTGTAAAAATCTTTCTGTAGCTCAGTCTCCAAACTCTGTTCTCTTCAACGGTCTTTCTGCACCTCAGTCTCCAACCTCTATTCTCTGTAACAGTCCTTCTGCACTTCATTCTCCAACCTCTGCTCTCTATAGGATCCTTCTAAAACCCAGACTCAAACCTCTGCTCTCTGTATTTATTATTCTGCACCTCAGTCTCCAACCACTGCTCTCTGTAACAGTTTTTCTATACCGCAGTCTCCAAACTATGGTCTCTGTTATGGTCCTTCTGCACCCCAATTTCCAACCACTTCTTTCTGTAACAGTCCTTCTGAACCTCAGTCTCCAACCTCTGCTCTCTGTAACAGTCCTTCTGCACCTCAGTCTGAAACCTCTGCTCTCTGCATGATTCTTCTGCACCCCAGTTTCCAAACACTGTTCTCTATTTCAGTCCTTCTGAACACCAGTCTCAAAACTCTGCTCTCTCTATCTATTATTCTGCACCTCACTCTCCAACCTGTGCTCTCTGTAACATTCCTTCTACACCCCAGTCTCCAACCTCTGCTCTCTGTAACATTTTTTTTTTTACCGCAGTTTCCAAACTCTGGTCTTTGTAACGGTCCTTCTGCACCCCAATTTCCAACCTCTGCTTTCTGTAACAGTCTTTCTGCACCTCAGTCTCCAACCTCTGCTCTCTGTAACAGTCCTTCTGCACCTCAGTCTCACACCTCTTCTTTTCTGCATGGTCCTTCTGTACCTCAGTCTCCAACCACTGCTCTCTGTAACAGTCCACCTGCACCTCAGTCTCCAAACTCTGCTCTCTATAACAGTCCTTCTGCACCCCAGTCTCTAAACTCTCCTCTCTGTAACAGGCCGTCTGAACGCCAGTCTCCCAACTCTGCTCTCTGTAGCAGGCCTTCTGCACCCCAGTCTCCAAATTCTGCTATCTCTAACAGTCCTTCTGCACCCCAGTCTCCAACCTCTCCTCTCAGTAACAGGCCTTCTGGACGTCAGTCTCCCAACTCTGCTCTCTGTAGCAGGCCTTCTGCACCCCAGTCTCCATAATGTGCTCTCTGCAACGATCCTTCTGCACCCCAGTCTCCAACCTCTGATCTCTGCAACAGTCCATCTGCACCTCAGTCTTTAAATTCTTCTCTCTGTAAGAGGCTTCTGCACCCCTGTATCCAACCTCTGCTCTCTGTAAGAGTTTTTCTGCACATGAGTCTCCAACATCTGCTCTCTGCAACAGTCCTTCTGCACCTCAGTCTTAAAACTCTGCTCTCTGCAAAGACCCTTCTGCAACACAGTATCCTACCTCGGCTCTCTGTAACAGTCGTTCTGCACCTCAGTCTCCCAACTCTTCTCTCGGCAAGATCCTTTTGCAACCCAGTCTTTAAACTCTGCACTTTGTACCTGTTCTTCTGCACAACAGACTCCAACTTCTGCTCTCTGTAACAGGACTTCTGCAACCCAGTCTCCAACCTCTGCTCTCTGTAACAGACTTTATTCACCCCAGTCTAAAACCTCTTCTCTTTGCAATGATTCTTCTCCACCCCAGTCTCCAACATCTGCTGTCTGCAACAGTCGATTTGAACCCCATTCTCTAAACTCTGCACTCTGTAAGATCCATCAGAACCCCAGTCTCCAAACTATGCTCTCTGTAACAGTCCTTCTACACCCAAGTCTCCAAACTCTGCTCTCTGTAACAGTCCTTATGCACCTCAGTCTCCAACCTCTGCTCTATGTAACAGTCCTTCTGCACCCCAGTCTCTAAAATCTGCTCTCAGCAACATTCCTTCTGCACCCCAGTCTTCAAAATCTGCTCTCTGCAACACTCCTTCTGCACCCCAGTCTCCAAACTCAGCTATCTGCAAGGATCTTTCTGGACCCCAGTCTCCAACCTCTGCTCTCAGCAACAGTCCTTGTGCTCTACAGTCTCCAACCTCTGCTCTCTATAAGATCTTTCTGCACTCTAGTTTCCAAACTCTGCTCTCTATAACATTCCTTCTCCACCCCAGTCTCCAACCTCTGCTCTCTGCAACAGTCCTTCTGCTCCCATTCTCCGAGATCTGTTCTTTGTAACAGTCCTTCTGTTTCGCAGTCTCCAACCTCTGCTCTTTGTAAAGGTCCTTCTACAACCCAGTCTCCAACCTCTGCTTTCTGTATCAGTCTGCCTGAACCACAGTCTCCAAAATCTGTTCTCTGTATCCATCCTTTGCACCTCAGTCTCCTACCTATGCTCTATGTAAGAGTTCTTCTGCATTCCAGTCTCCAACCTCTGCTCTACGTAACAGTCCTATACCGCAGTCTGCAAACTCTGCTCTCTGTAAGGGTCTTAATCACCTTAATTTCCAAACTCTGCTTCCTTTAACAGTTTTTCTGCACCTGAGTCTCCAAACTCTGCTCTCTGTTACAGTGCTTCTACACCCCAGTCTCCAATCACTGCTCTCTGTAAAAGTCCACCTGTACCTCAGTCTGTAACCTCTGCTCTCCACGATTCTTCTGCACCCCAATCTCCAAACACTGCTCTCTGTAACCGTCCACCTGCAGCTCAGTCTCCAAACTCTGCTTTCTGTAAGATCCTTCAGCAACTCAGTCTCCAAACACTGATCTCTATAACAGTCCTTCTGCACCCCAGTCTCCAACCTCTCCTCTTTGTAACAGGCTTTCTGCACAAATGTCTCCAAACTCTGCTCTATGCAACCATCATTCTGCACGCCTGTCTCCAACATCTGCTCTTTCCAATGATCCTACTAAACCCCAGTCTCCAACCTATCATCTCTTAAACAGTCCTTCTGCACCTCAGTCTTCAACCTCTGCTCTCTGTAATAGGCCTTCTGCATCACAGTCTCCAACCTCTTCTATCTGCACTGATTCTTCTCGACACAAGTCTCCAACATCTGTTCTCTGCAACAGTCCTTCTGCACCCCAGTCTCTAAAATCTGCTCTCTGCAACATTCCTTCTCCACTCCAGTCTCCAACTTCTGCTCTCTGCAACAGTCCTTCTGCACCCCAGTCGCCAAACTCTGCTCTCTGCAACGAACCTTCTGAACCCCAGTCTCCAACTTCTGCTCTCTGCAACAGTCCTTCTGCAATACAGTCTTCAACCTCTGCTCTCTGTAAGATCTTTCTGCACTCCAGTTTTCAAACTCTGCTCTCTGTAAGATTTCTTCTTCACCCCAGTCTCAAACCTGTGTCCTCTGCAACAGTCCTTCTGCTCCCCAGTCTGCGAGATATGCTCTCTGTCACAGACCTTATGTACCACAGTTTCCAACCTCTGCTCTCTGTAACGGTCCTTCTGAAACCCAGTCTCCAAACTCTGATTTTTCAATCAGTCCTTCTGAACCGCAGTCTCAAACCTCTGCTCTTTGTATCTATCCTTCTGCACCTCAGTCTTCAATCTGTGCTTTCCATAACAATCCTTCTGCACCCAGTCTCCAACCTCTGCTCTTTGTAACAGTCATTCTGCACCCCAGTCTCCAACCTCTGCTTTCTGTAACGGTCCTTCTGCACCCCAATTTCCAACCTCTGATTTCTGTAACAGTCCTTCTGCACGTCATTTCTAAACTCTGCTCTCTGTAACAGTTCTGCTACACCTCAGTCTCCAACCTCTGCTCTCTGTAACAGTACTTCTGCACCTCAGTCTGAAACCTCTGCTCTCCACGATTCTTCTGCACCCAAGTCTCCAACCACTGCTCTCTGTAACAGTAAACCTGCACCTCAGTCTCCAACATCTGCTCTCTGTAAGTTCCTTCAGCAAACCAGTCTGCAAACTCTGCTCTCTGTAAAAGTTTTTCTGCACCCCAGTCTCCAACCTCTCCTCTCTGTAACAGGCCTTCTTCACTCCAGTCTTGAAACTCTGCTCTATATAGCAGGCCTTCTTCACCCCTCTCTCCATCTTCTGCTCTCTGCAATGATCCTTCTGCACCCCAGTCTCCAACCTTTGCTCTCTGCAATGATCCTACTGCACCCCAGTCTCCAAACTCTGATCTCTGTAACAGTCCTTCTGCACCTAAGTCTCCTAATTCTGCTCTCTGTAAGATCCTTCTGCAACCATGTCTCCAACCTCTGCTCTCTTTAACAGTCCTTCGGAACCCCAGTCTCCAACCTCTGCTCTCCGCAAGAGTCATTCTGCACCCCAGTCTCCAAACTCTGCTCTCTACAACAGCCCTTCTGCACCCTAGTAACCAACATCTGCTCTCTGATACAGTACTTCTGCACCCCAGTCTTCAACCACTGCTCTCTGTAACAGTCCACCTGTACTGCAGTATCCAATCTCTGCTCTCTGTAACGGTCTTTTTGCACCCCAGATTCCAATCGCTGCTTTCTGTATCAGTCCTTCTGCACCCCAGTCTCCAACCTCTGCTCTCTGTAAGAGTCCTTCTGCACCTCAGTCTCTAACCTCTGATCTCTGCAACAGTCTTTCTGCAACTCAGTCTCCAAATTCTGCTCTCTGTAAGATCCTTCTGCACCCCTGTATTTAAACTCTGCTCTCTGAAACTGTCCTTCTGAATCCGAGTCTCCAAACTCTGCTCTCTGTAACAGGACTTTCGCACCTCAGTCTCCAACCTCTGCTCTCTGCAACAGTCCTTCTGCACCCCAGTCTCCATACTCTGCTCTCTGTAACAGTGCTTCTGCACCCCAGTCTCCAAACTCTGCTCTTTGTAACAGTCCTTCTGCACCCCATTCTCCAACCTATTCTCTCTGCAATAGTCTTTTTGCTCCCCAGTCTCTGAGATCTGCTCTCTGTAACAGCCCTTCTGTACCACAGTTACCAAACTCTGCTCTCTGTTTCGGTTCTTCTACACCCCTGTCTCCAAACTCTGCTTTCTGTATCTGCCTGTCTGAACCCCAGTCTCCAACCTCTGTTCTCTGTATCCATCCTTTTGCACCTCAGTCTCCAACTTGTGCTCTCTGTATGAGTCCTTCTGCATCCCAGTCTCCAACCTCTGCACTCCGTAACAGTCCTAAATCTCAGTCTCCAAACTCTGCTCTCTTTAACGGTCCTTCTGCACGCCAATTTCCAAACTCTGCTTCCTGTAACAGTTTTTCTACACCTCAGTCTCCAACCTCTGCTCCCTGTAACAGTCCTTCTGCACCTCAGTCTTAAACCTCTGCTCTCTGCATGATCCTTCTTCACCCCAGTCTCCAACCACTGCTCTCTGTAACAGTATACATGCACATCAGTCTGTAACCTCTTCTCTCTGTAAGATCCTTCAGCAACACAGTCTCCACACTCTGGTCTCTATAACAGTCCTTCTGCACCCCAGTCTCCAACCTCTCCTCTCTGTAACAGGCTGTTTGCACTCTAGTCTCCATACTCTGCTCTCTGTAGCAGACCTTCTGCACCCCAGTCTCCAAACTCTGCTTTCTGCAATGATCCTTCTGCACCCCAGTCTCCAACCTCTGATCTCTGCAACAGTCCTTCTGCACCTCAGTCTCGTACTTCTGATCTCTGTAAGAACCTTCTTCACCCCTGTCTCTTAGCTCTGCTATTTGCCACGATCCTTCTGCACCCCAGTCTCCAACCTCTGTTCTATGTAACAGGACTTCTGCACCTCAGTCTCCAACCTCTGTTCTCTGCAACAGTCCTTCTGCACTTCAGTCTCTAAATTCTGCTCTCTGCAACAGTCCTTCTGTACTGCATTCTCCAAACTCTACTCTCTGTAACGTTCTTTCTGCACCCATACTAGAGTATCTGCTTTTTGTATCAGTCCTTCTGCAGCCCAGTCTCTAACTTCTGCTCTAAGTGTCCTTCTGCACCTTAATCTCCAACCTCTGCTCTCTGCAACAGTCCTTATGCACCCCAGTCTCCAACCTCTGCTCTCTGCAACAGTCCTTCTGCACTTCAGTCTCCAACCTCTGCTCTGTGACACAGTCCTTCTGCACACCAGTCTCCAAATTCTGCTCTCTGTAACAATCCTTCTGCACCTCAGTCTGCAAACTCTGTTCTGTGCAACGGTCCTTCTACATCCCAGTCTCCAACATCTGCTCTCTGCAACAGTCATTCTACACCCCAGTGTTCAACATCTGGTCTCTGCAACAGTCCTTCTGCACCACAGTCTGAGGACTCTGCTGTCTGAAACTAACCTCCTGCACCCCAGTCTCCTACCTCTGCTGTTTGTTACAATCCTTCTGCACCTCAGTCTTCATCATCTGCTCTCTGTAAGATCCATCTGAACCCCAGTCTTTGACATCTGCTCTCTGTAACAGTCCTTCTGCACCTCAGTCTCAAACCTCTGCTCTCTGCAACAGCCTTCTGCACCCCAGTCTCCAACGTCTGCTCTCTGCAACAGTCCTTCTGAACCACAGTCTCCAAACTCTGCTCTCTGTAAGATCTTTCTGCACTCCACTTTCCGAACTCTGCTGTTTCTAACATTCCTTCTCCACCCTAGTCGCCAACCTCTGCTTTCTACAAGAGTCCTGCGGCACTCCAGTCTCCAAACTCTATCCTCTTCAACAGTCCTTCTGCTCCCCAGTCTCCAATATCTGCCCTCTGTAACAGTCCTTCTGTACCGCCTTCACCAAACTCTGCTCTCTGTAATGGTCCTTCTGCACCCCAGTCTCCAACCTCTGCTTTCTGTATCAGTCCTTCTGCACCCCAGTCTCCAACCTCTGCTTTCTGTATCAGTCCTTCTGAACCCCAGTCTCCAACCTCTGCTCTCTGTGTCTATCCTTCTTCACCTTAGTCTCCAACCTGTGCTTTCTGTAACAGTCCTTCTGTACCCAAGTCTCTCACCTCTGATCTCTGTAACAGTCCTTCTATACCATAGTCTCCAACCTCTGCTCTCTGTAACGGTCCTTCTGCAGCCCAATTTCCAAACTCTGCTTTCTGTAACAGTCTTTCTGCACCTCAGTCTTTAAACTCTGCTCTCCGTAACAGTCCTTCTATACCTCAATCTCAAACCTATGCTCTCTGTAACAGTACTTCTGCACCTCAGTTTGAAACCTTTCCTCTCCACGATCCTTCTGCACCCCAGTCTCCAACCACTGCTCTCTGTAACAGTCCACCTGCACTTTAGTATCTAACCTCTGCTCTCTGTAAGATTCTTCAGCAACCCTTTCTTCAATTTCTGCTCTCGGTACCAGTACTTCTGCACCCCAGTCTCCAACCAATTCTCTCTATAACAGGCCTTCTGTACCCAGTCTCCAAATCTGCTCTCTTAAGCAGGCCTTCTGCATGCAAGTCTCCAACCTCTGCTCTCTGGAACGATTATTCTGCACCCCAGTCTTTAACCTCTGCTCTCTGCAATGATCCTACTGCACGCCAGTCTTTAACCTCTGATCTCTACAACAGTCCTTCTGCACCTAAGTCTCCAAATTCTGCTCTCTGTAAGATCCTTCTGCACCACTATCTCCAACTTCTGCTCTCTGTTACAGTCCTTCTTCACCCCAGTCTTCAACCTCTGCTTTCTGTATCAGTCCTCCTGAACCTCAGTCTCAAACCTATGCTCTCTGTGTCTATCCTTCTTTACCTCAGTCTCCAACCTGTGCTTTCTGTAACAGTCCTTCTGTACCCAAGTCTCCCACCTCTGATCTCTGTAACAGTCCTTCTATACCATAGTCTCCAACCTCTGCTCTCTGTAACGGTCCTTCTGCACGCATGTCTCCAACCTCTGCTCTCTGCAACGATCCATCTGCACCCCAGTCTTTAACCTCTGCTCTCTGCAATGATCCTACTGCGACCCAGTCTCCAACCTCTGATCTCTACAACAGTCCTTCTGCACCTCAGTCTCTAAATTCTGCTCTCTGTAAGATCTTTCTGCACCGCTGTCTCCTAACTCTGCTCTCTGTAACAGTCCTTCTTCACCCCAGTCTCCAACCTATGCTCTACGCAACAGTTTTTCTGCACCCCGGTCTCCAAACTCTGCTCTCTCCAACAGTCCTTCGGCACCCTAGTTACCAACATCAGGTCTTTTTTACAGTTCTTCTCCACCCCAGTCTCCAATCTCTGTTCTCTGTAACAGTCCTCCTGTACTGCAGAATCCAAACTCTGCTCTCTGTAATGGTCTTTCTGCACACCAGACTCCAATCTCTGCTTTCTGTATCAGTCCTTCTGCAAGCCAGTCTCTCACCTCTGCTCTCTATAACAGTCCTTCTGCATCCCAGTCTCCAAAGTGCGCTATCTGCAACAGTCCTTCTCCACCCCAGTCTCCATCCTCTGCTCTCTGTAAAAATCCTTCTGCACCTCAGTCTCCAAACTCTGTACTCTGCAACGTTACTTCTGCACCTCAGTCTCCAACATCTATTCTCTGTAACAGTCTTTCTGCACCTTATTCTTCAACCTCTGTTCTCTGTAGGATCCTTCTCCAACCCAGTCGCCAAACTCTGCTCTCCGTAACAGTCCTTCTGCACACCAGTCTCCAACCTCTGCACTCTGTAACCATCCTTCTACACCACACTCTCCAACCTCTGCTGTCTGTAACATTCCTTCTGCACCACAGTCTCCAACCTCTGCTCTCTGCAAAAGTCCTTCTGCACACCCGTCTCCAATATCTGCTCTCTGCAACAGTCCTTCAGCAACTCAGTCTAAAAACTCTGCTCTCTGCAACGATTCTTCTGCACCTCAGTCTCCTACCTCTGCTCTCTGTAAGACCCTTCTGCAACCCAGTCTCCAAACTCTACTCTCTGTAACAGTCGTTCTGCAGAATAGTTTCCAACTTCTGCTCTCTGTAACAGGAATTTTGCAACCCAGTTTCGAACCACTTCTCTCTGTAACAGGCCTTCAGAATCCCAGTCTCCAACCTCTTTTCTCTGCAATGATTTTTCTCCACCCCAGTCTCCAACCTCTGCTCTCAGCAACAGTCCTTCTGCACCCTACTCACCAACCTCTGCTCTCTGTAAGATCCTTATGCACTCCAGTCTTCAACTCTTCTCTTTGCAATGATTCTTCTCCATTCCAGTCTCCAACATCTGCTCTCTGCAACAGTCCTTTTGCACCCCAGTCTCCAAACTCTGCTCTCTGTAAGATCCATCTTAACCCCAGTCTCCAATTCTGCTCTCCGTAACAGTTCTTCTGCACACCAGTCTCCAAACTTTGCTCTCTGTAACAGTCCTTCTTCACCTCAGTCTCCAAACTCTGCTCTCTGTAACATTCCATCTGAACCTCAGTCTCTTAAATCTAGTCTCTGCAACGATCCTTCTCGACTCCAGTCTCCAACTTCTGCTCTCTGCAACAGTCCTTCTGCATTCCAATTTCCAAACTTTGCTCTCTGTAACATTCCTTCTCCACTCCAGTCTCCAACATCTGTCCTCTGCAACAGTCCAGTTACTCCCCAGTCTCCGAGATCGGCTCTGTGTAACTGTCCTTCTGTACCGCAGTCTCCAAACTCTGCTCTCTGTAACGGTCCTTCTACATCCCAATTTCCAACCTCTGCTTTCTGTAACAGTCCTTCTGCACCTCAGTCTCCAAACTCTGCTCTCTGTAACACTCCTTCTACACCTCAGTCTCTAACCTCTGCTCTCTGTAACATTCCTTCTGCACCCCAGTCTCCAACCTCTGCTCTCTGCATTGGTACCTCTGCACCCCAGTCTCCAACCTTGTTCTCTACAACAGTCCTTCTGTACTGCAGTCTCCAACCTCTGTTCTCTGTAAGGGTCCTTTTGCAACCCAGTCTCCCACCTCTAATTTCTATATCAGTCCTTCAAGACCACAGTCTCCAAACTCTGCTCTCTGTAACCATCATTCTGCACCTCACTTTGCAACCTCTGCTCTCTGAAACAGTCCTTCTGCAACCAGTGTTCAAATTCTGCTCTCTGCAAGAGTCCTTCTGCACCCCAGTCTCCATCCTCTGCTCTGTGCAACAGTCTTTCTCCACCCCAGTCTCCAACCTCTGCTCTCTTCAACAGTCCTTCTGTACTGCAATCTCCAACCTCTGCTCTCGGTAAGGGTCCTTCTGCACCTCAGTCTCCAAACTCTGCTTTCTGTATCAGTCCTTCTGCACTCCAGTCTATAACCTGTGCTCTCTGTAACAGTCTTTCTGTACCTCAGACTCCAACCTCTGCTCTCTGCTACAGTCCTTCAGCGCCCCAATCTCCAAACTCTTCTTTATGCCACAGTCCTTCTGCACCTCAGTGTCAAAACTCTGCTCTCTGTAAGATCCTTCTGAAACCCAGTCTCCAACCTCTACTTTCTGCAATGGTCCTTCTGTAAACCAGTCTCCAACATCTGTTCTCTACAACAGTCATTCTGCACCCCAGTCTCCAACGTCTGCTCTCTGTAAGAGTCTTTGAGTCTCCAACATTTGTTCTCTGTAAGGGTCCTTCTGCACCCCAGTCATAAATCTCTGCTTTCTCTATCAGTCCTTCTGCACTTCAGTCTCCAAACACTGCTCTCTCCAAGAATCCTTCTGCACCTCAGTCTCCAACCTCTGCTCTCTCTAACAGTCCTTCTGTACCTCATTCTCCAAACTCTGCTCTCTGTAAGATTTTTTTGCAACCCAGTCTCCAAACTCTGATCTCTGTAACTGTCCTTCTGCACCCCAGTCTACTAGAACTGCTCTCTGTAACAGGCCTCCTTCACCCCAGTCTCTAACCTCTGCTGTATGTAACAGGACTTTTGCACCCAGTCTCCAAACTCTTCTCTCTTCAATGATCTTTCTCCACCCCAGTCTCCAACCTCTGCTCTCAACAACAGTCCATTTGCACCCCAGTCTCCAACCTATGCTCAATGTAAGATCCTTATACACACGTGTCTCCAACCTCTGCTCCTTGTAAAACTCCTCTGTACACCAGTTTCCAACTTCTGCTCTCTGTAAGGGTCCTTCTGCACCTCAGTCTCCTACTTCTGCTCTCTGCAACACTCCTTCTGCACCCCAGTCTCCTAACTTTGCTCTCTGCAAAAGTTTTTCTGCACCTCAGTCTTTAACCTGTGCTCTCTGTAAAAGTCTTTCTGCACCCCAGTCTCCAACCTGTACTCTCAGTAAAAGTCCTTCTGCACCACAGTCTCCAAACAAGGCTCTCTCCAACGATCCTTCTGCACCTCAGCCTCCAACCTCTGCTTTCTCTAACAGTCCTTCTGTACCTCATTCTCCAACCTCTGCTCTCTGTATTATTCTTTTGCAACCAAGTCTCTAAACTCTGATCTCTGTAACTGTCCTTCTGCACCCCAGTCTTAAAACTCTACTTTCTGTAACCCTCTTCTGCATCTCAGTCTCCATCCTCTGCTCTATTCAACAGTTCTTCTTCACCCAAGTCTCCAACGTCTGCTCTTTGAATAAGTCCTTCTAAACTCTAGTCTCCAAACTCTGCTCTCTGTAACAGTCCTTCCACACAGCTTTCTCCATACTCTGCTCGCCCCAAGGATACTTCTGCACCCCAGTCTCCATCCTCTGCTCTCTGCAGCTTTCCTTTTGCACCCCAGTCTCCAGCAAATGCTCTCTGCAACCGTCCTCCTCCACCCCAGTCTCCAAACTCTGCTCTCTGTAACAGTCCTTCAGGACCCCAATCTCGAAACTCTACTCTCTGCAACAGTCCTTCAACATCCTAGTCTAAAATCTCTGCTCTCTGCAACAGTCCTTCTGCACCCAAGTCTCCAACATCTACTCTCTGTAACAATCCTTCTGCACCTCAGTCTCCAACCTCTGCTCTCTGCAACGATCCTTCTACATCCCAGTCTGAAACCTCTGCTAGCTGCAACAGTCCTTGTGAACCCCAGTCTCCAACATCTGATTCCTGCAACAGTTCTTCTGTACCTCAGTCTGAAAAGTCTGCTCTCTGCAATAATCCATCTGCACCCCAGTCTCAAAACTCTGTTCTCTGTAACAGTCCTTCTGTAACTCACTCTCCAATCACTGCTCTCTGCAACAGTCCTTCTAGACCCTAGTCTCCGTACTCTGCTCGCACCAACGATCTTTCTGCACCCCAGTCTCCAACCTTTGTTCTCTACATCAGTTCTTCTGCACCCCAGTCTGCAACCTCGGCTCTCTGTAACAGTCCTTCTGTACCGCTGTCTCCAACCTCTGTTCTCTGTAAGGGTCCTCATGCAACCCAGTATCCAACCTCTGCTTTCTGTATCAGTCGTTTTGCACCACCGTCTCCAAACTCTTCCCTCTCTGAACTCTGCTCTCTGCAATGATCTTTCTGCACCTCAGTCTCCAACTTCTGCTCTCTACAACGATCCTATTGCACCCCAGTCTCAAACATCTGTACTCTGTAACAGTCCTTCTACACCCCAGTCTCCAAACTCTGCTCTCTGCAACAGTCTTTTTTCACCACAATCTCCAAAATATGCTCTCTTCAACAGTTTTTCTATACCCAATTCTTCATACTCTGCTCTCTTAAACAGTCCTCTGCACCTCAGTCTCCAAACTCTACTCTCTGAAAGAATCTTCTGCAACCCAGTCTCCAAACTTTGCTCTCTGTAACAGTTTTAATGCTCCCCAGTACCAAACTCTGCTCTCTGTAAGAGGCCTTCTGCACCACAGTAATCAACCTCTGCTCTCTGCAACGATCCTTCCGCACATCAGTCTTTAACCTCTGCTCTCAGCAACGGTCCTTATGCACCCCACTTTCCAAACTCTGCTCTACGCAACAGTTTTTCTCTACCCCAGTCCCCAACATCAGCTCTTTGAAAGATCCTTCTTCACAAAAGTCTCCAAACTTTACTCTCTGTAACAAACCTTCTGCACCCCAGTCTCCAACCTATGCTCTCTGTAACAATCCTTCTGCACATAAGTCTTTATCTTCTGCTCTCAGCAACGGTCCTTATGCACCACAGTTTCCAACTTCTGTTCTCTGCAACAGTTTTTCTGCACCACAGTCTGCATCATCTGCTCTCTGTAAGAGTCCTTCTGTACTGCAGTCTCCAACCTCTGCTCTCTGTAACGGTCCTTCTGGACCCCAGTATCTCACCTCTGCTTTCGATATCAGTCCTTCTGCACACCAGTCTCCAACCTCTGCTTTCTATAACTTTCCTTCTGCACCTAAGTCTTTAATCTCTGCTCTCTGTATCAGTCCTACTTCACCCCTGTTACCAAACTCTGCTCTCTGAAACAGTCCTCCTGCACCTCAGTATTCAACAACTGCTTTCTGCAACAGTCCTTCTAAACCCCAGTCTCCAAACTCTGCTCTCTGGAACAGTCCTTCTATACCCAAGTCTCCATAATCTGCTCTCTGCAATGATTCTTCTGCACCTAAGTCTCCAACGTCTGCTCTGCAACAGTCTCTCTACAACCCAGTCTCCAACCTCTGCTCTCTGGAAGATCCTTCTGTACCCAGTTTCCAAATTCTGCAATCTGTAACATTCCTTCTGAACCCCAGTCTCCAACCTCTGCTCTCTGCAATGGTCCCTCTGCACCCCAGTCTCCAACCATATTCTCAAAAACAGTTCTTCTGTACCACAGTCTTCAACCACTTTTCTCTGTAAGGGTCCTTCTTCACCCCAGTCTCCAAACTCTGCTCTCTGTAACAGTCCGTCTGCACCTGACTCTGCAACCTCTGCTCTCTGCAACATTCCTTCTGCACCCCAGTCTCCAACATCTGCTGTCTGCAACAGTCCTGCTCCTACACCTCAACAAACTCTGCTCTCTGCAACAGTCCTTCTACACCCCAGTCTCCAACCTCGGCTTTCTGTATCAGTCCTTCTGCACCACAGTTTCCATATTTTTCTCTCTGTAACAGTCCTTCTGCACCTCACTCTGCAACCTCTGCTCTCTGCAACAATTCTTCTGCACCCCAGTCTTCAACCTCTGCTTTCTGTAACAGTCCTTCTGTACTGCAGTCTCCAACCTCTGCTGTCTGTAACAGTCTTTCTGCACCTGAGTCTCCAAAATCTGCATAATGTATCAGTCATTCTGCACACGAGTCTCCAACCTCTGCTCTCTATAACAGTCTTTCTGCACCTCAGAATTCAACCTCTTTTCTCTGCAAAAATACTTCTGCACCGCAATCTCCAAGCTCTTCTCTCTGAAACAGTCCTTCTGCACCTCAGTGTCCAAACTCTGCTCTTTCTAGGATCCTTCTGAAACCCAGTCTCCAACCTCTACTTTCTGCAGTGGTCCTTCTGCACCTCAGACTCCAACCTCTGTTCTCTGCAACAGTCCTTCTACACCCCAGTCTCCATACTCTGCTCGCACCACCGATCCGTCTGCACCCAAGTCTCCAAAATCTGCTCTCTGCAACAGTTCCTCTCCACCCCAGTCTCCAAACTCTGCTCTCTGCAACAGTCCTTCTGCACCCCAGTCGAGAACCTCTGCTTTCTGTATCAGTCCTTCTGCACCCCAGTAACAAACCTCTGCTCTCTTTACAGTCCTTCTTCACCTCAGTCTCCAAACTCTGCTTTCTGGAACGGTCCTTCTGCACCCCAGTCTCCATCCTCTGCTATCTGCAACAGTCCTTTTGCAACCCAGTCTGCAAAATTTGCTCTCTGCAACAGTCCTTCTCCACCCCAGTCGCCAACCTGTGCTCTCTATAACAGTCCTTCTGTACTGCATTCTCCAAACTCTGCTCTCCTTAAGGGTACCTATACACCCGAGTCTCCAACTTCTGCTTTATGTATCAGTCCTTCTGCACCCCAGTCTCCAACCTGTGCTCTCTGCTACAGTTCTCCTAGACCCCAGTCTCCAACCTCTGCTCTTTATAAAAATCCTTCTGCACCTCAGTCTCCAAACTCTGCTCTCTGTAACGGTCTTTCTGCATCTGAGTCTCCAACCTCTACTCTCTGTAACAGTGCTTCTACACCTCAGTCTCCAACTTCTGCTCTATGTAAGATCCTTCTGCAACCCAGTTTCCAAACTCTGCTCTTTGTATCAGTTTTTTGGCACCTCAGTCTCCAAACTCTGCTCTCTGTAAAAGACCTTCTGCACCCCAGTCTCCAAACTCTGCTCTCTGTAACAGTCCTTCTGCACCCCAGTGTCCAAACTCTGCTCTCTGCAACGATCACTCTGCACCCCAGTCTCCAACCCCTGCTCGCTGCAACAGTCCTTCTGCACCCCAATCTCCAACATCTGCTCTCTGCAACAGTTCTTCTGTACCTCAGTCTGAAAACTCTGCTCTCTGCAATAATCCTTCTGCACCCGAGTCTTCAACCTCTGCTCTGTGTAACAGTTCTTCTGTACCTCAGTCTTCAACTTCTGCTCTGTATCAGTCCTGCACCCCTGTCTCCCACATCTGCTCTCTGTAACTGTCCTTCTTCACCTCGGTCTTCAACCTCTGCTCTGTGTAACAGTCCTTCTGCACCCCAGTGTCAACCTCTGCTATCTGTAAGGATCTTTCTGAATCCCAGTCTCCAACATCTACTCTCTGCAACAGTCCTTCTGCACCTCAGTATGGAAACTCTGCTGTCTCCAACGATCCTTCTGCACCCCAGTCTCCTAACTCTGCTCTCCGTAACAGTCCTTCTGGACCTCAGTCTCCAAACTCTGCTCCACGTAAGATCCTTCTGCAACCCAGCCTCCAACCTCTGCTCTCTGTAACAGGCCTTCTGCACCCCAGTCTCCAAACTCTGCTCTCTGTATCAGTCCTTCTGCATCCCAGTCGCAAAACTTCTGCTCTTTGTAAGAGTCCTTCTACAGCTCAGTCTCCTACATCTGCTCTCTTTAACAGTCCGTCAGCACCCCAAATTCCAACTTCTGGTTTCTGCAACAGTCCTTCTACACCTTAGTCTCCAACCTCTGGTATCTGCAACAGTCCTTCTGCACCCCAGTCTCCAAACTCTGTTCTCTGTAACAGTCCCTCTGCACCTCACTCTCCAACATCTGCTCTCTTTAAGTTCCTTCTGCAACCCAGTCTCCAAACTCTGCATTCTGTAACAGTCCTTCTGCACACCTTCTCCCATCTCTCCTATCCGTAACAGGCCTTCTGAACCCTTGTCTCCAAAGTCTGTTCTCTATAACCATACTTCTGCAACCCAGTCACAAACCTCTGCTCTCTGTAACACTCCTGCATCACCTCTGTCTACAATCTCTTCTCTCTGTAAGATCCTTCTGAAACATTGTCTAAAAACTATGCTCTCTGTAACAGTTCTTCTTCCCCTCAGTCTCCATACTCTGTTCTTTGCAACACTCCTTATGCACCCCAGTCGCCAACCTCTACTCTCTGTAACAGTCCTTCCGTACCGCAGTCTCCAAACTCTTCTCTCTGTAACGGTCCTTCTGCAAACCAGTCTCCAACCTCTGCTTTCTGCAACGGTCCTACTGCACCCAAGACTCCAACCTCTGTACTTTGCAACACTCATTCTGCTCCCCAGTCCCAGAACTCTGCTCTCTGTAACAGTCCTTCTGTACCGCAGTCTCCAAACACTGCACTCTGTAAAGGTCCTTTTGCACACCAGTCTTCAACTTCATCTTTCTTTGCCCGTCCTTCAGTACCTCAGTCTCCAACCTCTGCTCTCAGAAAAAGTCATTCTGCAATCCATTCTCCAACTTCTGCTCTCTGCAAAAGTCCTTCTGAACAAAAGTATAAAACATCTGCTCTCTGAAAAACTCCTTGTGTACCCTAGTCTAAAACCTCTGTTCTCTGCAACAGTTTTTCTGTACTGCAGTCTCCAACATCTGCTCTCTGCAACGAACCTTCTGCACCCCAGTCTCCAACATCTGCTCTCTGCAAAAGTCCTTCTGCATCTCAGTCTGAAAATTTTGCTCTCTCCAACAATCCTTCTGCACCCCATACTTCAACATCTGCTCTCTGTAACAGTCCTTCTACACCTCAGTCTCCAAACTCTTCTCTATGTAACATCCTTCTGCAACACAGTCTCCAAAATTTGCTCTCTGTAACAGTCCTTCTGTACCTCAGTCTCAAACCTCTGCTCTCTGTAACAGTCGATCTACACCTCAGCCTGAAACCTCTTCTCTCTGCACGATCCATCAGAACCCCAGTCTCCAACCACTGCTCTCTGTAACAGTCCTCCTGCACTTCAGTCTCCAAACTCTGTTCTCTGTAAGATACTTCTGCCACCCAGTCTCCTAACTCTGCTCTCTATAACACTTCTTCTGAACCCCAGTCTTCAACCTCTGCTCTCTTTATCAGGCGTTCTTCACCCCAGTCCCCAAACTCTTCTCACTGCAACGATTATTCTACACCTCAGTCTCCAATGTCTGCTCTCTCTACGATCCTTCTGTAACCAACTCTCCCAACTCTGCCCTCTCTAACAGTCCTTCTGCAACACTTCTCCCAACTCTCCTCTCCGTAACATGCCTTCTGCACCCCAGTCTCCAAAGTCTGTTCTCCATAACAAGACTTCTGCACCCCAGTCTCAAACCTCTGCTCTCTGCAACACTCCTTCGGCACCCCAGTCTCCAAACTGTGGTCTCTGCAACAGTCCTTCTGCACCTCAGTCTTAAAACGCTGTTCTCTGCAACGATCGTTTTGCACCTCAGTATCCAAACTCTACTCTCTGTAACAGTCCTTCTGCACCTGGGTCCCCAACATCTGGTCTTTGTTGGATCCTTCTTCAACCCAGTATCCAAACTCTGTGATCTGTAACAGTCCTTCTAGATCCCTTCTCCACAATCTGCTCTCCGTAACACACCTTCTGCACCCCAGTCTCCAAACTCTGCTCTCTGTAACAGTCTTTTTGCACCTCAGTCTCCAACCTCTGCTCTTTGCAATGATCCTTCTGCACCCTAGTCTCCAACGTCTCCTCTCCTCAACAGTCCTGCACCTCAGTCTCCAAATTCTGCTCTCTGCAACAGTCTTTCTTCACCCAAGTCTCCAACCTCTGCTCTCTGTAACGGTCCCTCTGTACCCCAATTTCCAACCTCTGCTTTCTGTAACAGTCCTTCTGCATCTCAGTCACCAAACTCTGCTCTCTGTAAGAGTCCTGCTTCACTTCAGTCTCCAACCTCTGCTCTCTGTTACAGTCCTTCTTCACCTCAGTCTGAAACCTCTGCTCTCTGCACTATCCTTCTGCCCCCAGTCTCCAATCACTGCTCTCTGTAACATTCGTCCTGCACCACAGTCACCAACCATTCCTCTCTGTAAGATCCTTCTGCAACCCAGCCTCAAAAATCTGCTCTCTATAACAATCATTCCGCAACCCAGTCTCAAACCTCTGCTCTCTGTAGCAGGTCTTATGCACTACAGTCTCCAAACTTTGCTCTCTGAAACACTCCTTCTGTAAGCCAGTCTGCAACCTCTGCTCTCTGAAATGGTCCTTCTACACCCCAGTCTCACACCTCAGCTTTCTGTATCATAATTCTTCACCCCAGTCTCCAATGTCTGCTCTGTGTAAAAGTCCTTCGGCATCTCAGTCTCCAAACTCTGCTCTCTGGAACAGTCCTTCTACACCCCAGTCTCCAACCTCTGCTTTCTGCAACATTCCTTCTGCACCCGAGCCTTCAATCTGTGCTCTCTGTAACAGTCTTTCTGCACCGCAGTCTCCCAACTCTTCTCTCTGTAATGATCCTTCTGCAGCCCAGTCTCCACCTCTGCTCTCTTCAATGATTCTTCTGCAACTCAGTCTCCAACTTCTGCTCTCTTCAACGATCCTTCTGCACCCCAGTCTCCAACCTCTGCTCTCTGTAACTGTTTTTCTGTACCTCAGAATCCAACTTCTACTCTCTGCAACCGTCCTTCTGCACCCCTGTCTCCAAACTCTGCTCTCTGCAAAGATCCTTATACACCCCAGTCTCCAACTTCTGCCCTCTGCAACATTTCTTCTCCAACCCAGTCTACAACCTCTGCTTTCTTCAATGGTCCTGCTACAACTCAGTCTCCAACATCTGTTCTCTGCATCAGTCCTTCTACTCCCCAGTCTCCAACCTCTGCTCTCTTTAACAGTCTTTCTGTACCGCAGTCTCCAACCTCTGCTCTCTGTAACGGTCCTTCTGCACCCCAGTCTCCAACATCTGCACTCTGAAACAGTTTTTCAATAAACCATTCTTCCACCTCTGTTCTCTGTAACAGTCCTCTTTTATTGCAGTCTCCGAACTCTGCTCTCTGCAACAGTCCTTCAGCACCGCAGTCTCCAACCTCTGCTTTCTGTATCAGTCCTTCTGAACACCAGTCTCCAACCTCGGCTCTCTGTAACAGTCCTTCTGCAACTCAGTCTCCAAATTCTGCTCTCTGTAACAGTCCTTCTGCACTTAAGTCTCCAACACCTGCTCCCTTCAACAGTCCTTCTTAACCCCATTCTCCAAACTCTGCTATACGCAACAATCCTTCTGCACCAAAGACTCCAACCTCTGCTCTCTGTAACAATCCTTCTTAATCTCTGTCTCCAACTCTGCTCTCTGCAATGGTCCTTCTGTACCGCAGTCTTTAATCTCTGTTCTCTGTAACAGTTCTTCTGCACCCCAGTCTCAAAACTCTGATCTCTAAAAAAGATCCTTCTGCACCCCAGTCTCCAAAATCTGTAATCTCCAACATTCTTTCTGGACCTTAGTCTGAAAACTCGGTTCTCTGCAACGATCCTTCTGCACCCCTGTCTCCAAACTCTGCTCTCTGTAACAGTCCTGTTCCACCTCAGTCTCCAAACTCTGCTCTCTGTAAGATCCTTCTGCACCCCTGTCTCCAAACTCTGCTCTCTGTAACAGAAATTCTGCACCCCAGTCTCCAACCTCTGCTCTCTGTCACAGTCTTTCTAAACCCCAGTTTCCAACCACTGCTCTCTGCAACAGTCCTTCTGCACCCCAGTCTCAAACCTCTGCTCTCTGCAACAGTCGTTCTGACATCAGTCTGAAAACTCTGCTCTCTGCAAGGATCCTTGTGGACCACAGTCTCTAAATTCTGCTTTCTGAAACAGTTGTTCTGCAACTCAGTCTCCAACCTCTGCTCTCTGTAACAGTCCTTCTGCACCCCAGTCTCCATCCTCTGCTCTCTGCAATGTTCCTTGTGGCTGACAGTCTCTAACCTATTTTCTCGGGAACAGTCCTTCTGAACGCCAGTCTCCAAACTCTGCTCTGGGTATCATTTCTTCTGCACCTGTCTCCAAACTCTGCTTTATGTAAGATCTTTCTGCAACCCAGTGTCCAAACTCTGCTCACTGTAACAGTCCTTCTGCACCCCAGTCTCAATCCTCTGCTCTGTGCAACAGTTCGTCTGCACCGCAGTCTCCAAACTCTTCTCTCTGAAAGATCCTTCTGCACCCCAGTGTGCTAACTCTGATCTCCCTAACAGTCCTTTTCACCACAGTCTGCAACCTCTGCTCACTGTAACAATCTTTCTGCACCTCAGTCTCCAACATCTGCTCTCTGCAACGGTCCTTCCGCACCCCATTCTCCAACCTTTGTTGTCTGCAAGATCCTTTCAGTATGTCAGTCTCCAACCTCTGCTCCCTGCAAAAATCCTTCTGAACCCAAATCTCCAACCATTGATCTCGGCAACATTTCTTCTACACCTCAGTCTCCAACCTCTGCTCTATGTAAGATCCTTGTGCCACCCAGTCTCCAATCTCTGCTCTCTATAACAGTCCTTCTGCACCACAGTCTCCAACCTCTGCTCTGTGCAACAGTTACTCTGCACCCCACTCTCCAATCTCGGCTCTCTGTAAGATCCTTCTGCACCCCAACCTCCAAACTCTGATCTCTGTATCAGTCCTTTTTCACCCAAGTCTCCAGCCTCTGTTCCCTGCAACAATCTTTCTGTACCCCAGTCTCCAACTTCAGCTCTCTGCAACAGTTTTTCTGCATCCAAATCATTAACATCTACTCTCTGAAACAGTCTTTCTGCATCCCATTCTCCAACCTCTGCACTCTGAAACAGTCCTTCTGTACCCTGGTTTCCAAACTCTGCCCTCTGTAACAGTCCTTCTGTACTGCAATCTCCAACCTCTGCTCTCTGTAAGGTTCATTCTGGACCCAAGTCTCCAACCTCTGCTTTCTGTATCATTCCTTCTGCAACCAAGTCTCCAACCTCTGCTCTCTGTAACAGTCCTTCTGCATCTCAGTCTTTAATATATGCTCTCTATAACAGTCCTTCGGTACCCCAGTCTCTAAACTCTGCCCTCTGCAACAGTCCTTCTACACGCCAGTCTTCAACCTCTACTCTGTGTAACAGTCCTTCTGCAACCCAGTTTCCATTCTCTGCTCTCTGCGACGATCCTTCTGAATCCCCGTCTTCAACATCTGCTCTCTGCAACCGTTTTTCTGCACCCAAGTCTCCAAACTCTTCTCTCTGCAATGATCCTTCTGCACCCCAGACGCCAACCTCTGCTCTCTGTAACAATCCTTCTGCACCGCAGTCTTCAAACTCTGCTCTACGTAATATTCTTCTTCAACCCACTCTCCAAACTCTGCTCTCTGTAACAGGCCTTCTGTACCCAGTCTCCAAACTCTGCTCTCTGTAACAGCCTTCTGCACCCCAGTCTCCAAACTCTGCTCTCTGTATCAGTCCTTCTACACAACAGTCTCCAACATTTGCTCTCTGTAACAGTCCTTCTGCATCTCAGTCTATAACATCTGCTCTCTATAACAGTCCTTTTGCACCACAGTCTCCAAACTCTGCTCTCTGCAACAGTCCTTCTACACTCCAGTCTTCAACCTCTGCTCTGTGTAGCAGTCCTTCTGCAAACTAGTTTTTAATCTCTGCTCTCTGCAACGATCTTTCTGCACACCAGTCTCCAACCTCTGCTCTCTGCAATAATTCTACTGCACCCCAGTCGCAAACCTCTGCTCTCTGTAACAATTCTTTTGCACCACAGTCTTCAATCTCTACTCTACGTAATATTCTTCTGCACCCCAGTCTCCAAACTCTGCTCTCTGCAACAGTCCTTCTACACTCCAGTCTCCAACCTCTGCTATCTGCAACAGTCCTTCTGAACCTCAGTCTCCAAATTCTACTCTCTGCAAGAGTCCTTCTGCACCCATGTCTCCAACACATGCTCCCTGCAACAGTCCTCCTTCACCCCAGTTTCCAACCTCTGGTATCTGCAACAGTCCTTCTGCACCACAGTCTCCAAACTCTGCTCTCTGCAACAGTCCTTCTACACTCCAGTCTTCAACCTCTGATCTGTGTAGCAGTTCTTCTGCAAACTAGTTTTTAATCTCTGCTCTCTGCAACGATCCTTCTGCACACCAGTCTCCAACCTCTGCTCTCTGCAATAATGCTACTGCACCCCAGTCGCAAACTTCTGCTCTTTGTAACAATTCTTCTACACCACAGTCTTCAAACTCTACTCTACGTAATATTCTTCTGCAGCCCAGTCTCCAAATTCTTCTCTCTGTAACAGCCCTTCTGCACCCAGTCTCCAACCTCTGCTATCTGCAACAGTCCTTCTGAAGGTCAGTCTCCAAATTTTACTCTCTGAAAGAGTCCTTCTGCACCCATGTCTCCAACACATGCTTCCTGAAACAGTCCTCCTTCACCCCAGTTTCCAACCTCTGCTATCTGCAACAGTCCTTCTGCACCACAGTCTCTAAACTCTGCTCACTGCAACAGTCCTTCTACACTTTAGTCTTCAACCTCTGATCTGTGTAGCAGTCGTTCTGCAAACTAGTTTTTAATCTCTGCTCTCTGCAATGATCCTTCTGCACACCAGTCTTCAAACTCTGCTCTCTGCAATAATCCTACTGCACCCCAGTCGCCAACATCTGCTCTCTGTAACAATCCTTCTGCACCGGAGTCTCCAAACTCTGCTCTATGTAATATTCTTCTGCAACCCAGTCTCCAAACTCTGCTCTCTGTAAGAGCCCTTCTGTACACAGTCTCCAACCTCTGCTCTCTGTAACAGCCTTCTGCACCCCAGTCTCCAAACTCTGCTGTCTGCATCAGTTCTTCTTAACCCAAGTCTCTAAACTCTGCTCTCTTTAACAGTCTTTCTGCATCTCAGTCTTCTAACTCTACTCTGTGCAACAGTTCTTCTGCACACCAGGCTCCAACGTCTTCACTCTGAAACAGTTCTTCTCCACTCCAGTCTCCAACCTCTGCTCTCTTTAACAGTCCTCCTGTATTGCAGTCTCCAAACACTGCTGTCTGTAATGGTCCTTCTGCACCTCAGTCCCCAACCTCTGCTTTCTGTATCAGTCTTTCTGCACAACAGTCTCAAAACTCTGCTATCTGCAACAGTCTTCTGCACCTCAGTCTCCACATTCTACTCTCTGCAAAAGTCCTTCTGCACCCATGTCTCCAACACCTGCTCCCTGAAACAGTCCTTCTTCACCCCAGTTTCCAAACTCTGCTATCTGCAACAGTCCTTCTGCACACCAGTCTCCAAACTCTGCTCTCTGTAACAGTCCTTCTGCACCTCAGTCTCCAAATTCTGCTCTCTGCAACAGTCCTTCTGCACCCAAATCTTCAACTTCTGCTCTCTGCAACAGTAATTCTATACCCCAGTCTTTAACCTGTGCTCTGTGTAACATTCCTTCTGCACCTCACTCTTAAAACTCTGCTCTCTGCAACAGTCCTTCTGCACCATATTCTTCAAACTCTGCTCTCTGTTACAATCTTTGTATACCACAGTCTTCAACTTCTGCTCTCCGTAACAGTCCCTCTACACCCCAATTTCCAACCTCTGCTTTCTGTAACAGTCCTTCTGCACCCCAGTCTCCAAACTCTGTTCACTGTAAGGTCCTTCTGCACTCCAGTTTCCAAACTCTGTTCTCTGTAAAATTCTTTCTCCAACCCAGTCTCCAACCTCTGCCCTCTTCAACAGTCCTGCTGCAACCAAGTCTTCAAACTCTGTTCTCTGAAACAGTCTTTCTGCTCTCCAATTTCTAATCTCTGCTCTCTGTACAGTCCTTCTATACCGCAGTCTCCAACTTCTGCACACTGTAATTTTCCTTATGCACCCTAGTCTCCAACTTATGCTTTCTGTGTCAGTCCTTCTGCCCAACAGTCTCCAAACTCTGCTCTCTGTTACAGTCCTTCTGCACCTCAGTCTCCAAACTCTGATTTTTGTAAGATCCTTCTGCAACCAAGTCTTCAAACTCTGCTCTCTGTAACAGTCCTTCTGAACACCAGTCTCCAACTTCTGCTCTCTGCAACAATTCTTCTTCACCCCATTCTCCAACCTCTGCTCTCTGCAACAGTCATTCTGAATCCCAGTCTCCAACATCTGCTCTCTGCAACAGTCCTTCTGCACCTCAGTCTGAAAACTCTGCTCTCTGCAACGATCCTTGTGCACCCAAGTCTCCAAACTCTGCTTTATGTAACAGTCTTTCTGCACCTCAGTCTCCAACTTCTGCTCTCTGCAACAGTTCTTCATCATCTCAGGGTTTAACATCTACTCTCTAAAACAGTCCTTCTACACCTCTGTCCAAATGCAGAAGAATGAGACCTGAACTATCGCTCACCCTGCAAAAAATCAACTCAAAATGTATTAAAGACCCAGGCACTAGACCAGAAATTATACACTTTCAAGGAAAAAACAAAGTCAATACTCCAACCTACAGGAAGAGGCAATGACTTTCTCAATAGGATTCTAAAGCTCAGGAGATAACATGAAAAGTTAGCTAATAGGATGGCATCAAATTAAGAAGGTTCTGCCCAGCAAAGGAGACAATTAGAATATGAAGAGAGAACCTACGGAAAGGGAGAAAATCTTTATGAGGTGCTCTTCTATAAGAGGATGAACATTCAGAATATTGATAAAGAACTCAAAAAACTTAACATCAAACCCACAATTATTAAATAACCCAATTATCAAATAACCTAATTACCAAATGGGAAACTAAATGAACTAAACAGACACGTCTTAGAAAAAAATATGTGAGTGGCCAACAAATATATGAAAATACTTGCAATTCAAGACTACCCTGAGATTTCATCTCACTTCAGTGACAAAGACAACCACAAAGAATACAAACAGAACCAAGTGTGACAAGGAGAGAATTGATCACTGATCCACCAAATGGCCTCTTCTACTTCAGGGTCCCCTTATTCTCACTGAAATCAGGGAGCCCGTTTCAATGATGCCATCTGTTAATGTCTTCCCAGGCTGCCGAGGACAGCGTCTGCGAGTTTCACAAGGATCTGGTGCTGCCTTCTGAACGCATGTCCAAGAGGCCTTGGCAAAGTCTGGTGCTCCAGGCCCTCCTCCAGATACAGCTGTGAGGGCTGGTAAGGGGTCACATAACATGCCATCCAACACCTTATTTATTTCTGATCACCATTCTCTCCATTATTCCAGGATCATATTGATCATTGAACTTAAGCAAACACTGAGTCCAGATTTCAGTACATCAACTGAAGAGAGTCTAATAGCCAATCTCCGTGGCTCAGGAAAATCCTTGGCCCTAACTTTTCTGGTGATTACGTCCCTGTGACTGCATTCAAGATGATCCAGCAATATGTCCTGACTTCTTTGGTCTAGAAGACTCAAACAAATTCTCTTATATATTCTTAAGGCTCCTATTAACAAAATACAGTAAAATATTTACCTTTTGTTTTGATGTGACCCTTATACTCTCCTGGGCTATATTTTATACTCTTACCTGAGGCGTTCTAGGATCAGACCCCAATTAAGAGTCTGGTGACAATGTGGGATAATGGATGAGCATCTTAAAGACAATTGGGCTGGGAATGTGGCTCAAGCAGTAGTGCGCTTGGCTGGCATGCGTACGGCCTGGTTTCGATCCTCAGCACCACATACCAACAAAGATATTGTGTCCGCCGAGAACTATAAAATGAATATTAAAAATTCTCTGTCTCTCTCTCTCTCTCTCTCTCTCTCTCTCTCTCTCTCTCTCTCTCCCTCTCCTCTCTTCTCCTCTCCTCTCTCACTCTCTCTTAAAAAAAAAAAGACAACTGCCCAGGTAGAGTCAACACAGGGTCTTCAATTTAGGGAAAGCTAGTCTCCTCGGGAAAGGAGGGGCTGCTTCTGACAGCAAAGAGGGTTAATGGAGATTTCAAGGTTCAAGGCTCTGAGATTTGTCTAGTTCCACTGGTATTTTGCCATTCTAATTAACAAGGTCTCAATCATTCCCCCATTAATGTCCTAATTGACATAAGAGAGACCTGGAGAAATTGTGGATGTATAATTTTCTTTGTACTTCTGCAATTTGGAGAATTGGATGTTTTATTCTGATATTAACCTTTATCAGTTTCCAGAGAGAAAATATTTCTCATGATCTGAACCTGACTTGAAGGAGGAATATAATGCTTGAACCTATCATTTTCTTTCTGTAAGTCTCCCACTCCAGTCAGTAACAGCAGTCTGTAGTTATGTTGTAATGTTCATTCCCACCCTGAAGGTCGATGGTGTTATTCCAAAGCTCAGTTTTTCATGGACATTGGATTTCAGGGAACGATAACTTAAAGTCTCTGTTGGGTTATTGCACACCAGGAATTATCAGGTCTCCTTTCCCATGGGCTGTGACATCATCAACATATTCAATTCCCTCAGGTCAGACATCTAACCTATCTCCTCAGATCTGTTATCTAGAACCATCTCTGATGTAAACCACTATTGTGGTCAGTGCCACCGTGGTCAGGTAGAGATGAAGAACGACTCTTGATGTCTTAGGGTAGAGGAAGTTGAAACAGAAAAAAGTTATAAAATGGTTGGGAGATCTGGAAGAAAAAAAGAAAATAGGGCAGGTGAAACCACCCCATATATGGAAACCCCAACATCCCTAGAAAGAGACGCTCATTCCACGCTACTGTAACCCACATTCAGGAACAGCTTTCTAGGAGCCTGCACACACCTCCTGGCACCAAGGAGATTAGTTCCTGCCTCTACAGGGCTGGTTTGCTGCTGCTGCCATGGGATCCAAAAGAATCCGCTTTCTTCTTTTCCTTTCTTCCTCTCTGCCTAGTGTTTGGCTGATCTTAACAGAACCTCCTAAAATGGAGGCCTAAAGGCAGGGGAGTGTGGGAAACGAGGTTCTCGTACTTTCTGTCCCTCTGGTGTTGGGAGAACACAGAAGGAAAGAGATGGTGCTGAACACCCACACAAGGTGTCCGACACACTTGAACCTGAAAGTGGGAAAAGGGTGTTTGTGAAAAGAGCAGAGAGAAAGGAGTCTCAGAGATTTTAAAAGCGGGAATTGGAGTTGAAGCTCCAGATACAGACTCTCTTACCAGGGTTCTACAAGTCCCTGGAAGGCATCTTTTTTCAGATGACTGTATACTCCAGTTTGAAGATTGGTCTAGACTTTGATCGTGCAAAGGGATGCACACCCTCCAGCCAGCTTCCTCAGGGCACTCTGGACCTCATTGCTTATCAGCCTGTGAATGATGGGGCTCAACAGGGGGCTCACCACACAGAAGAGCACAGAGACCAGGGTGTGCATATCCAGCCTTCCCTGGGCCTGTCATAGTGGAAGTTGGCTGTTCCATAAAAGACCACCACGACAGGGAGGGGGGACGCACAGGTTGAGAAGGCCTTCCTCCTGCCCTGGGCAGAGGGAATCCCCAGGATGGCCGCCATGATGAGTGCGCAGGAGCCTGCAGTGAAGAGGCAGGGGCTCAGACCCATGGTGGCAATTACCACGTGGAGCGCTAACTCGTTGACAGAGGTGTCTGAGAAGGAGAGCTTCAGGAGCAATGGGGTGTCACAGAGAAAGTGGCTGAACTGGTGGGGCCCACACAGAGTGAGTGTGATGGCCAGCCCCGTGTGTGTGACCAAATTCACAAGCCCACACAGCCAGGACCCAGTCACCAGGCCAACACAGACCTTCACACTCATGATGACTGGGTACTGAGGAGGATGGCACGTAGCCACACAGCAGTCATACTGGCCACACAGCCAGTAAGCAGCCTTCTGTTCCAGCACTTGTCACCAAGAAGAAGATATGGAAAAGGCAGCCCTCATAAGAAAAGGCCTTCTTATCCCAGAAATTCAGCAGCAGTACTGGGAGGGTGGTAGATGTGTAGCAGACGTCCAAGAAGCTTAAATTGCTGAGGAAAAAGTACATTGGAGAGTGGAGAGCAGGACTGACCCTGGTGGCCACTATTATGAGCATGTTCCCCAGGAGAGTGGTCAGGTAAATGACCAGAAAGTGCAGGAAGAACCAGCCCTGTAGGTTGGAGTGGTTGGAAAATCCCAAGAAGATGAATTCAGTGACAAATGATTGATTGCTCATTTCTAATGTTGTCATAGCTACAAAACAGAGAAAAAGAGACCATGATGAGAATGGACTGAGAGTACCCCAAACAGGCTTGTTAATCTGCAGCAACATGGCAAATAGTATCCAATGAAAAGCAGCCTGGATACTGACAACCTGTGGGACTGGTCTCAGAGAATCAGACCCATGGAGCTGCACACATTTGCAGGGGTGATGGTGGGTGGGAGTAATCAGAGAATTGCTAGAAGCCAACAGAAAACCATTCGACCTCATCATGGTGTGAAGTCATTTCTCACTGTCTCAGTAATCTCTGTCTCCTGTTGTCTTTTTATGTAAACATAGGATTTTTGAGAAGTTCATTTTCATTGCAAATGTTAAGAAAAACATTTACAAAGCAGAGTCATCATCTGCAGAAGCAGTCGGTGTTTCCTTCAGTGTTTTCCAATGTAGAGTTTTTCTCATTTTACATCAATCTTGATCTCTGTGTTTGGAAAGGCAGAAGTTAACTATTCCTGTACAATGCTGAAATTATCAGGGCCAGAGCAAAATAGAAAAAAGAAGTTGATGAAGTAGGGTTGGACTGGCTATCTTAAGTATACAGGGAAGATCAGTGGAGTAGAAAGAGAATGAGAGGGCAGAGAGGTTTCGGAAGGGAGAAAATGTGAAAAGTCTTTACGCAGATCATGTTATGTGCACATGGAAGTGTAAAACAGGGGACTGCTCCTGTATGTATATGTAGAAAGCACCAGTCAGAAATTAACAGATAAATGACCAAAGAAAGATCAGTAGAGAAAGGAGAATGGGGGCGGGAAGGGGAGGGAGATGGGGAGTGGGGACTGAATGGAGTAAATCAGATTCCATGCACGTAAGATCTTTTCCAAATCAACCCAACTTCTATGTATAACTATTATGCTCTAATAAAAAATTTAAGAAGATGACATGATCCTATCAGCAAAGAGTGAAATTTGAATTCTTCTTGACCTATTTGTATACCTTTAATTTCTTTCTTTTGTCCAATGGCTCTGGCAATTTCAAGGATGAAGTTGAATACAAGTGGTGAAAGAGGGGGCACCCTGTCTTCTTCCAGTTTTTAGAGTGAATGCTTTCAATCTTTCTCGACTTAGAATGATGCTGCCTTGTGTTTAGCATAGATAGGTTTTACAATGCTTTTACAAAGTTCCTTCTGTCCCTAGTGTTTCTACTGTTTTGACAGGTACGGGTGCTATATTTTGTTAAATGCTTTTTCTGCATCTATTGAGATGATCAATAAACTTACATCTCTCTTAAATAAACTTAATTTCTCCCCTTTGGCTAAACATTCAGATCATCTCCAGTCCTATAAATATTTAATGAACATTTTCCTACATAAACCTATGTGACCTTTTCGAATTATCTCTTCAGAATAAAATTTAAATCTGACATAAAAGAATTTGTTGTGCAGTTTCTATTTAAAACTAGCTCATGGGAAACATTATATTAAGTGAAATAAGCCAGACACATAAAGAGAAATAACAGTTTTTCACTTCTTTGTTGAAGCTAAAAAGTTGATCTCAGAGAAGTAGGGAGTAGAGCGGTGGTTATTGGAGCCTGGCAGAGAATCACAAAAATCATTGTGAGTCTGATTTCTCAAAGACACATGAGAAGGACTGCCTGAAACATGCCCTCTGAGTGTGGTCTTTAAAAAAAAATTAGAGTTGACTTCTAACAGGGTCCTCAGAGAATCTCTCTTCTCTCCTCAGTGGGCAGCAGGAGGTCCATGGGTCTGGCTGCCTAGGAGCTACCTGTGGTGTGCAAATGGGCAGGACCAGGACGGCTGGAGAATCCCAATAATCACTAGTAGACCACATTCTAGGTGAGGGCAGGCTGGAAACAGGCCATCCAGAAGGAAATTGCTTGAGCTCTGAAAATGACAGAATCTGTGGATTTAAGAAACTGTTGTGGGTCCAATCCACTCATAACACCTACTCCCTGGGTCAGTCCAAGGTTGCCACAGTTACCACAACCTGACCAGAACAAGCCGGAGGGTGAGATGCACTCTGGCCTCCTGGCTTGGAGGTTTGGTCTGGGGCCAGCTGACCCATTGCTGCCGGACTGAGATGAGGTGGGACGCCGAGGTGGAAGGGAACAAGGGGGGAAGCGTCCCTAGATCATGGCAGCCAGAACGTTGGGGCGGGGGAGGGGACAGGAGTAGACAGTTCGCAGGGGACAAGATGTGATTCCGCAAAGCATGTCCCCAGCCACACTCCACCTGCCCACACTCCTCTCAGTACAGTGGGCCTTTCAGATAATTAACCCACAAAATAGATGGATCCACAGATTAGGTCACAAGTCTCACAGTCTAATCATTTCACCTCTGAACACTGCTACTGTGGCTGACCCTGAGCTTTTGGTGGAGGGATACCTTATTTCTAAGTCATAATAGTCCCTACAGTCCATGTACTTTTGTTAGAATACCTTCATGTAGTCTGGGAGAGTAATCAGGTGACAAAACATGATTAAAAGGAAATATCTGGTAACTGAAGATGTGACATTTGGAGCTTGGGGAAAAGCTCTGAAGAGGAGCCCTGGGTGAAACACTTTAAAGTCCTGGTGACGAGGACACAAGAGGGCACCTGGTCTGTGGGGTAGCTGAGTGGCATTGGGATCACTCATTAAAATATAAAAAAATGAGAAGGAGCATGTACGGAGAGAGGAAAGGAGGGAAGGAGGTTGGGCCTGGAGTCTGGGTACCTGCGGGGTTTCCCCAAGAAGATTCCAGGAGGCAGTGGGACGGGTTCCCAGGAGAATGGCCTGAGAGTCATGGCTTAGAGTGACTGTGATAGTCATAGGTGCTCATAAAGCCAAAAGAGAGCCGGGTGAGGAGAGAGGGCCTGATGGACTGTGTGGAAAATTAGGTGTCCAGAAGGAGGCTCACCAGCTATCAGCAATCATTCTGCACCACACTGTCAAAGCTCTGCTCTCTGTACCAGGCCTTCTGCACCCCAGTCTAAAACCTCTGCTCCCTGCAACAATCCTTCTCCACCCCAGTCTCCAAGTTCTGCTCTTTGAAACACTCTTTCTGCACCTCAGTCTCGAACATCTGCTCTCTGCAGCAGTCCTTCTGCACCTCAGTCTGAAAACTCTGCTCTCTGCAACAATCATTCTGCACCCCAGTCTCCATCCTCTGCTCTCTGTAACAGTCCTTCTACACCTCAGTCTCCAAACTCTGCTCTCTATAATATCCTTCTGCACACCAGTCTCCAAACTGAGATATTTGTAACAGGCCTTCTGCACCCCAGTCTCCAACCACTGCTCTCTGTAACAGGCCTTCAGAACCCCAGTATCCAACCTCTGCTCTCTGTAACACGCCTTCTTCACCCCAGTCTACAACCTCTTCTCTCTGAAACGATTATTCTGCACCTCAGTCTCCAACATCTGCTATCTGCAACAGTCCTTCTGCACTTCAGTCTTCAACCTCTGCTCTCTGCAGTGATCCATCTGCACCCCAGGACCAACATCTACTTTCTGCAACAGTACTTCTGCACCTCAGTCTGAAAACGCTGCTCTCTGCAACAATCCTTCTGCACCCCAGTCTTAAACCTCTGCTCTTGTAACACTTCTTCTGAAACTCTGTCTCCAAGATGATCTCTGTAAATTCCTTCTGCAACCCAGTGTCAAAACTGTGCTATCTGTAACAGTCCTTCTGCACCCCAGTTTCTAAACTCTGCTCTCTGCAGCAGTCCTTCTGAACCCCAGTCTCCAACCTCTACTCTCTGTATGATCCTTCTGCACCACAGTCTTTAACCTCTTCTCTCTGTATCAGTCTTTCTGCACCCAGGTCTCCAAACTCTGCTCTCTGCAATATTTCTTCTACACCCGAGCCTCCAACCTGTGCTCTTTGTAACAGTCTTCTGCACCCCAGATTCCAACATCTGCTCTCTGCAATGATCATTCTTCTACCCAGTCTCCAAACTCTGCTCTCCGTAAAAGTCCTTTTGTATCTCAGTCTTCAACCTCTGCTCTTTGTAACGGTCCATCTGCTCTCCAATTGCCAAACTCTGCTTTGTGTAAAAGTTTTTCTGCACCCCGGTCTCCAAACTCTTCTCTCTGCAACGATCCTTCTGCATTTCAGTCTCCTACCTCTGCTCTGTGTAAAAGTCTTTCTGCACCTCAGTGTCCATTCTTTGCTCTCTGTAATGGTCCTTCTGAACACCAGTATCCAATATCTGCTCTCTGTAACAATCCGTCTGCACCTCTGTGTTCAACGTCTGCTCTCTGTAACAGTCCTTCTGCACACCACTCTCCAAACTCTGCTCTCTGTAACAGTCCTTCTATACCGCATTATCCAACCTCTACTCTCTATAACGGTCCTTCTTCACCCAAATTTCCAACCTCTGCTTTCTGAAACAGTTCTTCTGAACCTCAGACTCCAACCTCTGCTCTCTGTAACAGACCTTCTAAGCCTCAGTCTGAAACCTCTGCTGTCTGCAACAATCCTTCTGCACCCCAGTCTCCAACATCTGCTCTCTGTAACAGGTCTTCTGCAACTCAGTCACCAAAGTCTGCTCTCTGTAACAGTCCTTCTGTACCCCAAGATCCAACATCTGCTCTCTGAAATAGTCTTTCTGCACCTCAGTCTGAAAACACGGCTCTCTGCAAAAATCCTTCTGCACCCGAGTTTCCAAACTTTGCTTTATGTAACAGTCATTCTGAACCTCAGTCTACAAAATGCTCTCTGTAAAATCCTTCTGCAGCCCAGTCGCGAAATTGTGCTATCTTTAACAGTCCTTCTGCACCCCAGTCTCAAAACTCTGCTCTCTGTAAAAGGCGTTCTGCACCCGAGTCTCCAATCTGTGCTCTCTGTAACTGGCCTTCTGCACCACAGTCTCCAACCTCTTCTCTCCGCAACAATCATTCTTCACCTCATTCTCCAACATCTGCTCTCTGCAACAGTTTTTCTACAACCCAGTCTCCAAACTCTACTTTCCGTATCAGTTATTCTGCACCCCAGTCTAAAACCTCTGCTCTCTGCAACAGTCCATCTGCACCCCAGTCTCAACCTGTGCTCTCTGCAAATGTCTTATTATACCACAGTATCAAACATCTGCTCTCTGCATCGATCTTTCTGCATCCAAGTCTCCAACGTCTGCTCTCTGCAACAGTCCTTCTACACCCCAGTCTCCAACCTCTGCTCTCTGCTACAGTCTTTCTGCAACCCAATCTCCAACCTCTTCTCTCTGCAACATTTCTTCTGCACCCCAGTCTCCAACCTGTGCTCTCTGAAACTATCTTACTGCACCCCGGTCTCCAAACTCTGCTCTCTGTAGCGATCTTTCTGCACCTGAGTCTCTGACCTCTGCTCTCTGCAACGATTCTTCAGCATCCCAGTCTCCCACATCTGCTCTCTTCAACGATCCTTCTGAATCCCAGTCTCCAAAGTCTGCTCTCTGTAAGATCATTCTGCACCCCGTTCTCCAAACTCTGCTCTCTTTAACAGTCCTTCTGTACGGCAGTCTCCAACTTCTTCTCTCTATAAGGGTCCTTCTACACCCCAATTTCCAAACTCTACTCTCTGTAACAGTCCTTTCAAGCCTCAGTCTGAAACTTCTGCTCTCTGCAACAAACCTTCTAAACCCCAGTCTCCAAACTGTGCTATCCGTAACAATCCTTCTGCACCCCAGTCCCCAACATCTGCTCTCTGTAACAGGTCTTCTGCAAACCAGTCTCCAAACTCTGCTCTTTGTAACAGGCCTTCTGCACCCCAGTCTCCAACCTCTGCTCTCTGCAACGATCATTCTTCACCTCAGTCTCCAACCTCTGCTCTCTTCAACAGTCCTTCTGAACCCCAGTCTCCAACCTCTGCTCTCTGTAACAATCCTGCTGAATCTCAGTCTCCAACCTCTGCTCTCTGCAACGGTTCTTCTGCACCACAGTCTCTAATCTCTGCTCTCTGCAACAGTCCTTCTGCACCCAAGTCTCCAACCTCTGCTCTCTGCTACAGTAATTCTGCAACCTAGTCTCCAACATCTGCTCTCTGTATCAGTCCTTTTGCACCTCAGTCTCCAACCTCTCCTCTCTGCAGCAGGCCTTTTACACCCCAGTAACAAAAATCTGCTCTGTGTAACGATCCTTCTGCACATTAGTTTCCAACCTCTGCTCTCTGAAAAGATTCTTCTGCACCCCAGTCTCCAACCTCTGATCTGCTAAAAAGTTGATCTCAGAGAAGTAGGGAGTAGAGCGGTAGTTATTGGATTCTGAGAGAGAATCACAAAAATCATTGTGAGTTCGATTTCTCAAAGACGCATGTGAAGGACTGCCTGAAACATGCCCTCTGAGTGTGGTCTTTAAAAATAATAAGAGAGTGGACTTCTAACAGGGTCCTCAGAAAATCTCTCTTCTCTCCACAGTGGGCAGCAGAAGGTCCATGGGTCTGGCAGCCTAGGTGCTACCTGTGGTGTGCTAATGGGCAGGACCAGGACAGCTGAAGAATCTCAATAATCACTAGTAAACCACATTCTAGGTGAGAGAAGGCTGGAAACAGGCCATCCAGAAGGAAATGGCTTGAGCTTTGAAAATGACAGAATCTGTGGATTTAGGAAAGGGTTGTGGGTCCAATCCACTTATAACTCCCTGGGTCAGTCCACGGTTGCCACAGTTACCACTGGCCTGACCAAAACAACCCGGAGGGGGAGATGCACTCTGGTCTCCTGGCTTGGAGGTTTAATCTGGGGCCAGATGACACATTGCTGCCTGCGTGAGATGAGGTGGGATGTCGAGGTGGAAGGGAACAAGGAGGGAAGCGTCCCTAGCTCATGGCAGCCAGAAGTTGGGGCGGGGGAGGAAACAGGAGGAGACAGTTCGCAGGGGACAAGATGTGATTCCTCAGGACATGTCCCTAGCCCCACTCCACTTGCCCACACTCCTCTCAGTACAGTGGGCCTTTCAGATAATTAACCCACAAAATGGATGGATCCACAGATTAGGTCACAAGTCTCACAGTCTAATCATTTCACCTCTGAACACTGCTACTGTGGCTGATCCTGAGCTTTTGGTGGAGGGATACCTTATTTGTAAGCCATAATAGTCTCTACAATCCATGTGCTTTGGTTAGAATACCTTCATTTAGTCAGGAAGAGTAATCGGGTGCCAAAACAAGATTAAAAGGAAATATCTGGTAAATGAAGATGTGACATTTGGAGCTTGGGGAAAAGCTCTGAAGAGGAGTCCTGGGTGGAGCACTTTAAAGTCCTGGTGACAAGGACACAAGAGGGCACCTGGTCTGTGGGGTAGCTGAGTGGCAGTGGTATCACTCATTAAAAAATAAAAAAAAATGAGAAGGAGCTTGTCTGGGGAGAGGAAAGGAGGGAAGGAGGTTGGGCCTGGAGTCTGGGTACCTGCGGGGTCTCCCTAAGAAGATTCCAGGAGGCAGCGGGTCAGGTTCCCAGGAGATAGGCCTGGGAGTCATGGCTTAGAGTGACTGTGGAAGTCACAGGTGCTCACAAAGCCAAAAGAGAGCAGGGTGAGGAGAGAGGGCCTGATGGACTGTGCGAAAAAGAAGGTGTCCAGAAGGAGGCTCACCAGCTATCAGCAATCATTCTGCACCACAGTGTCAAAGCTCTGCTCTCTGTACCAGGCCTTCTGCACCCCAGTCTAAAACCTCTGCTCTCTATAACAGTCCTTCTGCACCCCAGTCTACAACCTCTGCTCCCTGCAACAATGCTTCTCCACCCCAGTCTCCAAGTTCTGCTCTCTGAAACACTCTTTCTGCACCCCAGTCTCGAACATCTGCTCTCTGTAACAGTCCTTTTGCACCTCAGTTTCCAAACTCTGCTCTCTATAATATCATTCTGCACACCAGTCTCCAAACTGTCATATCTGTAACAGGCCTTCTGCACCCCTGTCTCCAAACTCTGCTCCCTGCAAATATCCTTCTGCACCCCAGTCTCCAAGTTCTGCTCTCTGAATGAGTCCTGCTGCACCCCACTTTCGAAAATCTGCTCACTGCAACAGTCCTTCTGCACCAAAGTCTGAAAACTCTGCTCTCTGCAACAATCATTCTGCAACCCAGTCTCCAACCTCTGCTCTCTGTAACAGTCCTTCTACACCTCAGTCTCCAAACTCTGCTCTCTATAATATCCTTCTGCACACCAGTATACAAACTGTGATATCTGTAACAGTCCTTCTGCACCCCAGTCTCCAACCTCTGCTCTCTGTAACAGGCCTTCAGCACCCCAGTCTCTAACCTCTGCTATCTGTAACACGCCTTCTTCACCCCAGCCTCCAACCTCTTCTCTCTGAAACTATCATTCTGCACCTCAGTCTCCAAACTCTGCTCTCTGCAACAGTCCTTCTGCACCTCAGTCTCCAAACTCTGCTCTCTGTAACAGTCCTTCTGCAACCCAGTATCCAACCTCTGCTCTCTGTAACAAAACTTCTGCACCCCAGTCTCCAACCTCTACTCTCTGTAACAGTCCTCCTATACCTCAGTCTCCAAATTCTGCTCTCTCTAACGGTCCTTCCGCACCCCAGTCTTTAAACTCTGCTTTGTGTATCGGTCATTCTGCACTCCAGTATCCAACCTATGCTCTTTGTAACTGTCCTTCTGCACCCCAGTTTCCAACCTCTTCTCTCTTTAAGATCCTTCTGCACCTCAGTCTCCAACCTCTGCTCTCTGCAACGATACTTTTGCACCCCAGTCTTCAAACTCTGCTCTCTGTTACAGTCTTTCTGCACCTCAGTCTCTAAACTCTGCTCTCTGTAAAAATCTTTCTGCAACTCAATCTCCAACCTCTGCTCTCTGTAACAGTCCTTCTGCAACTCAGTATCCAACCTCTGCTCTCTGTAATGATCCTTCTGCACCTCAGTCTCCAACGAATGCTCTCTGTAACAGGCCTTCTGCACGGCATTCTCCAACCTCTGATCTCTGTAACAGTTCTTCTGCAACCCAGTCTTCAAGCTCTACTCTCTGTTACAATCCTGCTGCACCCGTATCAAACCTCTGCACTCTGTAACAATCCTTCTGAACCCCAGTCTCCATCCTCTGCTCGCTTTAAGAATCCTTCTGCACCCAAGTCTCCAACCTCTGCTCTCTGTAAAAGTCCTTCTGCACCTCAGTCTCCAAACTCTGTTCTCTGTAAGATCCTTCTGCAAACAATTCTCCAAACTCTGCTCTCTGTAACAGTCCTTCAGCACCCCAATCTCCAAAGTCTGCTCTCTGTTACAGGCCTTCTTCACCCCAGTCTTAAACATCTGCTTTTGTAACACTTCTTCTGCACCTCTGTCTCCAAAATTATCTCTGTAAGATCCTTTGGCAACCCAGTCTCGAAACTGTGCTATCTTTAACAGTTCTTCTGCAACCCAGTCCCTAAACCCTTCTCTCTACAATGATCCTTCTGCACTTCAGTCTCCTACATCTGCTCTCTGTAAAAGTCCTTCTGCACCTCAGTCTCCATTCGTTGCTCTCTGTAATGGTCATTCTGAACCCTAGTATCCAAGCTCTGCTCTCTGTAACAATCTGTCTGCACCTCTGTGTTCAATGTCTGCTCTCGGTAACAGGCCTTCTGCACACCACTCTCCAAACTCTGCTCTCTGTACCAGTCCTTCTATACCGCAGTCTCCAACCTCTACTCTTTATAACGGTCCTTCTGCACCCCAATTGCCAACCTCTGCTTTCTGAAGCAGTTCTTCTGAACCTCAGACTCCAACCTCTGCTCTCTGTAACAGACCTTCCAAGCCTCAATCTGAAACCTCTGCTGTCTGCAACAATCTTTCTAAAGCCCAGTCTCCAAACAGTGCTATCTGTAACAATCCTTCTGAACCCCAGACTCCAACATCTGCTCTCTGTAACAGGTCTTCCGCAATTCAGTCACCAAAGTCTGCTCTCTGTAACAGGCCTTCTGCACCCCAGTCTCCAAGCTCTTCTCTCTGCAACAATCCTTCTGCACCCCAGTCTCCAACCTCTGCTCTCTGTAAGATCCTTCTGCACCCCGTTCTCCAAACGTTGCTCTCTTTAACAGTCATTCTGCACCTCTGTCTCCAACCTCATCCCTCTACAACAGCCCTTCTGCACCCCAGTATCCAACCTTTGTTCTCTGCAGCAGTCATTCTGCACCCCAGTCTCAAACCTCTGCTCTCTGCTACAGTCCTTCTGCACCCCTGTCTTCAACTTCTGCTCTCTGCAACATCTCTTCTGCACCCAGTCTTTAAACTGTGCTCTCTGTAACTATTCTACTGCACTCCGTTCTCCAAACTCTGCTCTCTGTAGCGATCCTTCTGCACCTCAGTCTCCAACCTCTGCTGTCTGCAACGATCCTTCTACACCCCAGTATCTAACGTCTGTTTTCTGCAACAGTGCTTCTGACCCCAGTCTCCAGCCTCTGCTCTCTGTAACATCCTTCTGCACCCCATTTTCCAAACTCTGCTCTAGGTGACATTCCTTCTGCACCCCAGTCTCCACCCTCTGCTCTTTGTAACGGTACTTCTGTACCGCAGTCTTCAATCAATCTGTGCTCACTACAACATTTCTTCTGCACACCAGTCTCCAAACTTTGCTCTCTGTAACTGTCTTTCTGACCCCAGTCTCCAACCTCTGCACTCTGTAACTATCCTTCTGCACCTCAGTCTCCAACCTCTGCTCTCTGCAACGATACTTCTTCACCTCAGTTTCCAACCTCTGCTCTCTGCAACGATCCCTCTGCACCCCAGTTTCCAACCTCTGCTCTCTGTTTCACTCCTTCTACACTTCAGTCTCCAAACTCTCCTATCTGTACCAATCCTTCTTCACCTCAGTCTCTAACCTCTGCTCTCTTTAACAGTCTTTCTGCACCCCAGTCTCCAAACTTTGATTCTGTAACAGTTCTTCTGCACCCCTATCTCAAACCTCTTCTCTCTGTAACAATCCTTCTGCACCTCAGTTTACAACATCTGCTCTCTGTAACAGTCTTTCTGCACCCTAGTCTCCAAAATCTGCTCTCTACAACGGTTCTTCTGCACCAAAGTCTCCAAAATCTGCTCTCTAACAGTCCTTCTGTACCGCAGTCTCCAACCTCTTTACTCTATAACTGTCCTTCTGCACCCCAATTGCCAACCTCTGCTTTCTGAAACAGTCCTTCTGCACTTCAGATTCCAACCTCTGCTCTCTGTAACAGTTTTTCTAAGCCTCAGTCTGAAACCTCTTCTCTCTGCAACGATCCTTCTGCACCCCAGTCTCCAACCTCTGCTCTCTGTAACAATCCTTCTGCACCTCAGTCTCCAACCTCTGCTCTCTTAAACGGTTCTTCTGCACCCCAGTCTCCACACTCTGTTCTCTACCACAGTCCTTCTGCACCCCAGTCTCCAACCTCTTCTCACTTCAACAATCCTTCTGACCTCAGTCTCCAACCTCTGTTTTCTGCAACATCCTTCTGCACCACAGTTTCCAACCTCTGAACTCTGTAACTCTGTAACAGTCTTTCTGCACCCCAGTCTCCAACCTCTTTTCGCAGCTACAGTACTTCTGCACCCCAGTCTCTAACCTCTGCTATTTGCAACATTTGTACTGCACCCAAGTATCTAACCTGGGCTCTCTGTAACTGTCCTGCTGCACCCCAGTCTCCAAACTCTGCTCTCTGTAGCGATCCTTCTGCACCTCATTCTCCAACCTCTGCTCTCTGCAACGATCCTTCTGCACCCCAGTCTCAATCCTCTGCTCTCTGTAAGAATCCTTTTGCACACTAGTCTCCAACCTCTCCTCTCTGTGAATGTCCTTCTGCACTTAAATCTCCAAGTTCTGCAATCTGTAACAGTCCTTCTGCACCCCAGTCTCAAACCTCTGAACTCAGAAATGATCTTTCTGCACCTTAGTCTCCAACCTCTGCACTTTTTAATAGGACTTCTGCACCCAGTCTCCAACATCTGCTCTCTGCAAGGATCCTTCTTATCCCCAGTCTCCATCCTCTGCTCTCTGCAATGGTCCTTCTACATTCCAGTTTCCAAAATATGCTCTCGGTAAAGTCCTTCTGCACCTCAGTCTCCAAACTCTGCTCTCTGAAACAGTCCTTCTGCACCCCTGTCTCCAACCTCTGCTCTCTGTTACAGTCCTTATACACTTCAGTCTCAAACCTCTCCTATCTGTACCAATCCTTCTTCACCTCAGTCTCTGAACTCTGCTCTCTTTAACAGTCTTTCTGCACCTCAGTCTCCAATCTCTGCTCTCTGCAACAGTCCTTCTGCACCCCAGTTTTCAAACTCTGCTCCCTATAACAGGCCTTCTGCACCCCAGTCTCCAAACTATGCTCTCTTCAACGATCCTTCTGCACCCCAGTCTCCAAACTCTACTCTCTGTAACAATCCTTCTGCACCCCAGGATCCAACATTTGCTCTCTGAAACAGTCCTTCTGCACCTCAGTCTGAAAACTCAGCTCTCTGCAAAAATCCTTCAGCACATGAGTTTCCAACTTTGCTCTCTGTAACAATTCTTCTGAGCCTCAGTCTACAAAATGCTTTCTGTAAGATCCTTCTGCAACCCAGTCTCGAAATTGTGCTATCTGTCACAGTCCTTCGGCACCCCAGTCTGCAAACTCTGCTCTCTGTAACAGTCCTTTGGCACCCCAGTCTCCAACCTCTGCTCTCTGTAACAATCCTTCTGCACCTCAGTCTCCAACCTCTGCTCTCTGCAACGGTTCTTCTGCACCCCAGTCTCCACACTCTGTTCTCTACAACAGTCCTTCTGCACTCCAGTCTCCAACCTCTGCTCTCTACAACAGTCCTTCTGCATCCGAGTCTCCAATCTCTGCTCTCTGCTAAAGTACTTCTGCACCCCAGTCTCCAACATCTGCTCTCTGTATCAGTCCTTTTACACCTCAGTCTCCAACCTCTGCTCTCTGCAGCATTCTTTTGACACACCAGTAACCAAAATCTGCTCTGTGTAACGATCCTTCTGCACCTCAGTTTCCAACATCGGCTCTCCGCAACGATCCTTCTGCACCCCAGTCTCCAACCTCTGATCTCTGTATCAGTCCTTGTGCACCCCTGTCTCCAACCTCAGCTCTCAGTAGCAGTTCTTCTGCACCCCAATCTCCAAACTCTGCTCTCTGTAACACTCCTTCTGCCCCCAGTCTCCACCCTCTCCTCTCTGTAAAAGTCCATGTGCACCTCAGGCTCCAACCTCTGCTCTCTATAAGATCAATCTGCAACCCATTCTCCAAACGCTGCTCTCTGTAGCAGTCATCTGCACCCCAGTTCCTAAACTCTGCTCTCTGTAACAGGCCTTCTGCACCTCAGTCTTAAAACTCTGCTCTCTGTAACAGGCCTTCTGCACCCCAGTCTCCAACCTGTGCTCTCTGCAATAATCCTTCTTCACCCCAGTCTCCAAACTCTGCTCTCTGTTTCAGTCCTTCTGAACCCCAAGATCCAACATCGGCTCTCTGAAACAGTCCTTCTGAACCTCTGTCTGAAAACACGGCTCTCTGCAAAAATCCTTCTGCACCCCAGTTTCCAAACTTTGCTGTATGTAACAGACCTTCTGAACCTCAGTCTACAAAATGCTCTCTGTAAAATCCTTCTGTAGCCCAGTCGCGAAATTGTGCTATCTTTAACAGTCCTTCTGCACCCCAGTCTCCAAACTCTGCTCTCTGTAACAGGCATTTTGAACGCCAGTCTTCAATCTCTGATCTCTGTAAAAGGCCTTCTGCACCACAGTCTCCAACATCTTCTCTCTGAAACGATCATTCTTCACCTCAATCTCCAACATCTCCTCTCTGCAACAGTCCTTCTGCACCCCAGTCTCTAAACTCTACTTTCCGTATCAGTTATTCTGCAGCCCAGTCTAAAACCTCTGCTCTCTGTAACAGTCCTTCTGAACCTCAGTCTACAACCTCTGCTCTCTGCAACAGTCCATCTGCACCCCAGTCTCCAACCTCTGCTCTCTGCAAACGTCTTATTATACCCCAGTCTCCAACATCTGCTCTCTGCAACGATCTTTCTTCATCCAGTCTCCAACGTCTGCTCTCTGCAACAGTCCTTCTACACCCCAGTCTCCAAACTCTGCTCTCTGCTACAGTCCTTCCGCACCCCAGTCTCCAACCTCTGCTCTCTGCAACATTTCTTCTGCACCCCAGTCTCAAACCTGTGCTCTCTGCAACTATCCTACTGCACTCCGGTCTCCAAATTCTGCTCTCTGTAGCGATCCTTCTGCACCTGAGTCTTCAACTTCTGCTCTCTGCAACGATCCTTCTGCATCCCAGTCTCCCACATCTGCTCTCTGCAATGGTCCTTCTGCACCCCAGTCTCCAAACTCTGCTCTCTGTAACATTCCTTATGTATGGTAGTCTCCAACTTCTTCTCTCTATAAGGGTCCTTCTGCACCCCAATTTCCAAACTCTGCTCTCTGTAACAGTCATTTTAAGCCTCAGTCTGAAACTTCTGCTCTCTGCAACAATCCTTCTAAACCCTAGTCTCCAAATTGTGCTATCTGTAACAATCCTTCTGCACCCCAGTCCCCAACCTCTGCTCTCTGTAACAGGTCTTCTGAAACCCAGTCTCCAAACTCTGCTCTCTGTAAAAGGCCTTCTGCACCCCAGTCTCCAATCATTGCTCTCTGCAACGATCATTCTTCACCTCAGTCTCCAACCTCTGCTCTCTTTAACAGTCCTTCTGCACCCCAGTCTCTAACCTCTGCTCTCGGCAATGGTACTTCTGCACCCCAGTCTCCAAACTCTGTTCATTGAAACATTCCTTCGGCACCCCAGTCTCCAATCTTTGCTCTCTGCAACAGTCCTTCTGCACCCCAGTCTCCAATCTCTGCTCTCTCCTACAGTACTTCTGAAACGCAGTCTCCAATATCTGCTCTTTGTATCAGTCCTTTTGCAACTCAGTCTCCGACCTCTACTCTCTGCAGCAGTCCTTTTACACCCCAGTAACCAAAATCTGCTCTGTGTAGCGATCCTTCTGCACCTTAGTTCCCAACCTCTGCTCTCATAAACGATTCTTCTGCACCCCAGTCTCCAACATCTTATCTCTGTATCAGTCCTTCTGCACCACAGTCTCCAAACTTTGCTCTCTGCCAAAGTCCTTATGCACCCAAGTCTTCAAACTCTGCGGTCTGCAACATTTCCTCTGCACCCAAGTCTCCAACCTGTGCTCTCTGTAACAGTCCTTCTGCACCCCAGTCTCCAACATCTGCTCTCTGCAACGATCCTTCTTCTATCCAGTCTCCAAACTCTGCTCTCTGTAAAAGTCCTTTTGTATCACAGTCTCCAACCTCTTCTCTTTGTAACGGTCCATCTGCTCCCCAATTGCCAACCTCTGTTTTCTGTAACAGTCCTTCTGCACCTCAGTCTCCAAACTCTGCTCTCTGTAACAATCCTTCTGCACCTGTGTCTCCAACATCTGCTCTCCGTAACACTCCTAATGCACCCCAGTCTTTAATATCTGCTCTCTGAAATGGTCCTTCTGCACCCCAGTGTTTAACCACTTCTCTCTATAACGCTCTTTCTGAACCCCAATTTCTAACCTCTGCTCTCTGTAACAGTCCTTCTAAGCCTCAGTCTGAAAATTCTGCTCTCTGCAAAAATCCTTCTAAACAACAGTCTCCAAACTGTGCTATCTGTAACAATCCTTCTGCACCTCAGTCTCCAACATCTGCTCTCTGTAATAGGTTTTCTGCAACCCTGTCTCCAAACTCTGGTCTCTGTAACAGGCCTTCTCCACCCCATTCTTTAACCTCTGCTCTCTGAAAAAGTCCTTCTACACCCCAGTCTTTAACCTCTGCTCTCTGTAAGATCCTTCTGCACCCCATTCTTCAAACTTTTCTCTCTGTAACAGTCATTCTGCACATCAGTCTCCAACCTCATCTCTCTGCAACGGCCCTTGTGCTCCTCAGTATCCAACCTCTGTTCTCTGCAGCTGTCCTTCTGCACCCCAGGCTACAAACTCTGCTCTCTGTAACAGTCCTTCTGCACCCCAGTCTCCAAACTCTATTTTTCGTATCAGTTATTCTGCAGCCCAGTCTAAAACCTCTGCTCTCTGTAACAGTCCTTCTGCCCCTCAGTCTCCAACCTCTGCACTCTGCAACAGTCCTTCTGCCCCTCAGTCTCCAACCTCTGCACTCTGCAACAGTCCATCTGCACCCCAGTCTCCAACCTCTGCTCTCTGCAAACTTCTTATTATACCCCAGTATCCAACATCTGCTCTCAGCAACGATCTTTCTGCATCCCAGTCTCAAACGTCTGCTCTCTGCAACAGTCCTTCTACACCCCTGTCTCCAACCTCTGCTCTCTGCAACATTTCTTCTGCACCTCAGTCTCCAACCTGTGCTCTCTGAAACTATCCTACTGCACCCTGGTCTCCAAACTCTGCTCTCTGTAGCGATCCTTCTGCACCTCAGTCTCCAACATCTGTTTTCTGCAACGATTCTTCTGCATCCCAGTCTCCCACATCTGCTCTCTGCAATGGTCCTTCTGCACCCCAGTCTCCAAACTCTGCTCCCTGTAACAGTCCTTCTGTATGACAGTCTCCAACCTCTTCTCTCTATAACGGTCCTTCTGCACCACAATTTCCAAATTCTGCTCTCTGTAACAGTCCTTCTAAGCCTCAGTCTGAAACTTCTGCTCTCTGCAACAATCCTTCTAAACCCAAGTGTCCAAACTGTGCTTTCTGTAACAATCCTTCTGCACCCCAGTCCCCAACCTCTGCTCTCTATAACAGGTCCTCTGCTACCCAGTCTCCAATCTCTGCTCTCTGTAACAGGCCTTCTGCACCCCAGTCTCCAACCTCTGCTCTCTGCAAAAGTCTTTCTACACCCCAGTCTCCAACCTCTGCTCTCTGCAACGATCCTTCTGCATCCCAGTCTCCAACGCCTTCTCTCTGTAATATCCTTCTGCACCTTGTTCTCCAAACTTTGCTATCTGTAACAGTCATTCTGCACCTCAGTCTACAAACTAATCCCTCTGCAACGGCCCTTGTGCACCCCAGTATCAAACCTCTGTTCTCTGCAGCTGTCCTTTTAAACCCAGGCTACAAACTCTGCTCTCTGTAATAGTCCTTCTGCACCCAAGTCTCCAAACTCTACTTTCCGTATTAGTTTTTCTGCACCCTAGTCTAAAACCTCTGCTCTCTGCAACAGTCCTTCTGCACCCCAGCCTCAAAACTCTGCTATCTACATATGTCTTATTATACCCAAGTATCCAACATCTGCTCTCTGCAACGATCCTTCTACACCCCAGTCTCCAACCTCTGCTCTCTTCTACATTTCTTCTGCACCCCAGTCTCCAAACTGTGCTCTCTGAAACTATCCTACTGCACCCTGGTCTCCAAACTCTGCTCTCTGTAGAGATCCTTCTGCACTTCAGTCTCCAACTTCTGCTCTCTACATCGATCCTTCTGCATCCCAGTCTCCAACCTCTGCTCTCTGCAACAGTCTTTCTGCACCCCAGTCTCCAAGCTCTGCTCTCTGTAACAGTCCTTCTGCACATCAGTGTCCAATCTCTGCTCTCTGTAAGGATCCTTCTGCACCTCATGTCCAAACTCTGCTCCCTGTAACAGGCCTTCTGCACCACAGTCTCAAACCTCTGCTTTCTGTAACAGTTCTTCTGAACCCCAATCTTCAAACTCTGCTCTCTGTAACACTCTTCCTGCACCCCAGTCTCCATTTTCTGCTCTCTGTAAGAATCCTTTGACACCCCTGTCTCCAACCTCTCCTCTCTGTAAAAGTCCTTTTGCACCTCAGTATACAACCTCTGCAATCTATAACGGTCCTACTGGACCCCAGTCTCCATCTCTGCTCTCTGTATCAGTCCTTCTGCACACAAGTCTCCAAACTCTGCTCTCTGCAACATTTCTTCTGCACCCTAGTCTCCGACCTGTGCTCTCTGTGACAGTCCTTCGGCACCGCAGTCTCCAGAATCTGCTCTCTGTAACAATCCTATTGCACCTCTGTCTCCAACGTCTGCTCTCTGTAACTCTCTTTCACACCCCAGTCTCCAAACTCTGCTCACTGTAACAGTCCTTCTGTACCGCAGTCTCCAACCTCTTCTCTCTATAACGGTACTTCTTCACCCCAATTGCCAACCTCTGTTTTCTGAAACAGTCTTTCTGCACCTCAAACTGAACCACAGTTTCCAAACTCTGCACTCTGTAACACTCCTTCTACACCTAGTCTCCAACCTCTTCTCTCTGTAACAATCCTTCTGCACCTCAGTCTCCAACCTCTGCTCTTTGTAACAGTCCTTCTGCCCCTCAGTCTCCAACCTCTGCTCTCTGTAATAGGCTTACTGCACCCCAGTCTCCAACCTCTGCTTTCTGGAACAGTTCTTCTGCACCCCAATCTCGAAACTCTGCTTACTATAACAGTCTTCTAAACCGCAGTCTCCAACCTTTTTTCTCTGCAATGATCCTTCTGAACCTCAGTCTCCAACCTCTGCTTTCTGCAACAATCTTTCTGCACCCCAGTCTTCAGACTCTGCTCTTTGTAAGATCCTTTTGCATCACTTTCGCCAAACTCTCCTCTCTGTAACCGTCCTTCTGCACCCCAGTATCCAAACTCTGCTCTCTGTAAAAGTCCTTCGGCACCTCAGTCTTCAAGCTTTGCTTTCTGTAATGGTCCTTCTGTAACGCAGTCTCCAAACTCTGCTCTCTGAATCAATCGATTTTCACCTCATTATTAAAATGTCTGCTCTCTGTAACAGTCTTTCTGCACCCCAGTCTCCAACCTCTGCTCTCTGCAACGATTTTTCTGCATCCCAGTCTCCAACGTCTGCTCTCTCCAACAGTCCTTCTGCACCCAGACTCAAACCTCTGCTCTCTGCTACAGTCCTTCTGCACCACAGTCTCCAACCTCTGCTCTCTGCAACATTTTTTTCTGTACCCCAGTCTCCAACCTGTGCTCTCTGTAACTATCCTAGTGCACCCCGGTCTCCAACCTCTGCTCTCTGCAACGATCCTTCTGCATCCCAATCTCCAACCTCTGCTTTCTGCAACAATACTTCTGCACTTCAATCTCCAAGCTCTGCTCTCTGTAACAGTCCTTCTGCACATCAGAGTTTTACCTCTGCTCTGTGTAACGATCCTTCTGCACCTCATGTCCAAACTCTGTTCTCTGTAACAGGCCTTCTGCACCACAGTCTCAATCCTCTGCTTTCTGTAACAATTCTTCTGAACCCCAATCTCCAAACTCTGCTCTCTGCAACACTCCTTCTGCACCCCAGTCTCCAACCTCTGCTCTCTGTAAGAATCCTTTGACACCTCTGTCTCCAACCTCTCCTTTCTGTACAAGTCCTTCTGCACCTCAGTATCCAACCTCTGCAATCTGTAACGGTGCTTCTGCACCCCAGTCTCCAGACTCTGCTCTCTGTAAGATCTTTTTGTATCCCTTTTCTCAACCTCTCCTCTCTGTAACAGTTCTTCTGCACCCCAGTATCCAACCTCTGCTCTGCGTAAAAGTCCTTCTGCACCTCAGTCTCCAATCTTTGCTCTCTGTAATGGTCCTTCTGCACACTTGTCTTCAACATCTGCTCTCTACAACAATACTTTTGCACCAAAGTCTCCAAACTCTGCTCTCTATAAAGGTCCTTCTGCACCCCAATTGCCAACCTCTGCTTTCTATAACAGTCCTTCTTCACCTCAGATTCCAATCTCTGCTCTCTGTAACAGTCCTTCTAAGCCTCAGTCTGAAAGCTCTTCTGTCTGCAACAATCCTTCTGCACCCCAATCTCCAAACTGTGCTATCTGTAACAATTTTTCTGCACCCCAGTCTCCAACCTCTGCTCTCTGTAATAGGTCTTCTGCACCCAAGTCTTCAGCCTCGGTTCTCTGTAAAAGGCCTTCTGCTCCCCAGTCTCCAACAACTGCTGTCTGCAACACTCCTTCCGCACACCAGTCTACAACCTCTGCTCTCTGCTACAGTACTTCTGCACCCCAGTCTTAAATCTCTGCTCTCTGCAACATTTCTTCTGCACCCAAGTCTCCAACCTGAGCTCTCTATAACTGTCTTGCTGCAACCTAGTCTCCAACCTCTGTTCACTGTATTGATCCTTCTGCACCTCATTCTCCAACTTCTGCTCTCTTCAACGATTCTTCTGCACCCCAGTCTCCATCCTCTTCTCTCTGTTAGAATCCTTTTGCACCCCAGTCTCCAAAATCTCCTCTTTGTAAAAGTCCTTCTGCACCTCACTCTACAAGTTCTGCAATCTGTAACAGTCTTTCTGAACCCCAGTCTCAAACCTCTGCACTCTAAAATGATCTTTCTGCACCTCAGTCTCCAACCTGTGATCTCTTTAATAGTCGTTCTACACCACAGTCTCCAACATCTGCTCTCTGCAACGATCCTTTTTCTCCCCAGGCTCCAACCTCTGCTCTTTGCAACGGTCCCTCTACATCCCAGTTTCCAAAATCTGCTCTCTGTAACAGTCCTTCTGCACCTCAGTCTTTAAACTCTGCTCTCTGAAACAGTCCTTCTGAACCCTTGTCTCCAACCTCTGTTCTCAATAAGAGTTCTTCTGCACCCCAATCTTTAAACTCTGCTCTCTATAGCACTCCTTCTGCACCCCAGTCTCCACCCTCTACTCTCTTTAAAAGTCTTTCTGCACCTCAGTCTCCAACCTCAGCTCTCTGTAAGATCCTTCTGCAACCCATTCTCCAAACGCTGCTCTCTGTAACAGTTTTCTGCACCCCAGTCTCCAAACACTGCTCTCTGTAACAAGCCTTCTGCACACCAGTCTTGAAGCTCTGCTCTCTGTAACAGGCCTTCTGCACCCCAGTCTCCAACCTGTGCTCTCTGCAACGATCCTTCTGCATCCCAGTCTCCAAACTCTGCTCTCTGTAACAGTCCTTCTGCACCCCATGTTCCAACATCTCCTCTCTTAAACAGTCCTTCTGCACCTCAGTCAGAAAACTCGGCTCTCTGCAAAAATCCTTCTGCACTTGAGTTTCCAAACTTTGCTCTCTGTAACAGTCTTTCTGAACCTCAGTCTACAAAATGCTCTCTGTAATATCCTTCTGCAACCCAGTCACGAAATTGTGCTATCTTTAATAATCCTTCTGCCCCCCAGTCTCCAACCTCTGCTCTCTGCAATGATCTTTCTTCTCCCCAGGCTCCAATCTCTGCTCACAGCAACGGTCCTTATACACCCCAGTTTCCAAACTCTGCTCTCTGTAACACTCCCTCTGCACCCCAGTCTCCACCCTCGACTCTCTGTAAAAGTCCTTCTGCAACTCCGTCTCCAACCTCTGTTCTCTGTAAGATCCTTCTGCCACGCATTCTCCTAATGCTGCTCTCTGTCACAGTCCTTTTGCACCCCAGTCTCCAAACTCTGCTCTCTGTACCAGGCCTTCTGCATCCCAGTCTTCAACCTCTGCTCTCTGTAACAGGCCTTCTGCACCCAAGTCTCCAACCTGTGCTATCAGCAACGATAATTCTGAACCCCGGTCTCAAAACTCTGCTCTCTGCAACAGTCATTCTGCACTCCAGGATCCAACATCTGCTCTCTGCAACAGTCCTTCTGCACCTAAGTCTGAAAACTCTGCTCTCTTCCACAATCCTTCTGCACCCATGTTTCCAACATTTGCTCTCTGTAATACTCCTTCTGAACCTCAGTATCCAAAGTGCTCTCTGTAAGATCTTTTTGAAACCCAGTCTCGAAATTTTGCTATCTGTACATTCCTGCTGCACCCCAGTCTCCAACCTCTTCTCTCTGCAACGATCCTTGTTCACCTCAGTCTCCAAACTCTGTTCTCTGCAACAGTCTTTCTGGACCCCAGTCTCCAACCTCTGCTCTCTGTAACAATCCTTCTGCACCCCGGTCTCCAAACTTTGCTCTCTGTAAAAGTCCTTCTCTACTGCAGTCTCCAGACGCTCCTCCCTGTAACAGTCCTTCTGAACCCCAGTCTCCAACCTCTGCTTTGTGTATCAGTTCTTCTGCACCCCAGTATCCAATCTCTGCTCTCTGTATCAGTCCTTTTGCACCCTAGTCTACAAACTCTTTTCTCTGCAGCAGTCTTATTACACCCCAGGAACCAAACTCTGCTCTGTGTAACTATCCTTCTGCACCATAGTTTCCAACCTCTGCTCTGTGAAACGATCCTTCTGCACCCCAGTATCCAATCTCTGCCCTCTTTATCAGTCCTTCTGCACCACAGTCTCCAAACTCTGCTCTCTGCTACAGTCCTTCTGCATCCCAGTCTCCACCTCTGCTCTCTGAAACATTTCTTCTTCAACCCAGTCTCCAGCCTGTGTTTTCTGTAACTATCCTGCTGCACCCTGGTCTCCAAACTCTGCTCTCTGTAGTGATCCTTTTGCACCTCAGTCTCTAACTTCTGCTCTCTCTAACGATCTTTCTGCACCCCAGTCTCCAAACTCTGCTCTCTGCAACAGTCCCTCTGCACCCCATACTCCAAGCTCTGCTCTTTGTAACAGTCCTTGTGCACATCAGTGTCCAAAATCTGCTCTCTGTAACAATCCTTCTGCACCTCAGTCTCCAACCTCTGCTCTCTGCAATGATCCTTCGGCACCACAGTCTCCAAACTCTGCTCTCTTTAACAGTTCTTCTGAACCCCAATCTCCAAACTCTGCTCTTTGTAACACTCCTTCTGCACCCCAGTCTCCAACCTCTGCTCTCTGTGACAATCTTTCTGCACCTCAGTCTCCAACGTCTCCTCTCTGTAACAGTTCTTGTCTACCCCAGTCTCCAACATCTTCTCTCTGCAACGGTCTTTCTGCACCACAGTTTCCAAACTCTGTAACAGTCCTTCTGCACCGCAGTCTCCAACCTCTTCTTTCTATAATGATTCTTCTACACGCGAATTGCCAAGCTCTGCTTTCTGGAACAGTCCTTCTGAGCCTCAGATTCCAAACTCTGCTCTCTATAACAGTCCTTCTAAGCCTCAATCTGAAACCTCTGCTCTCTGCAATGATCCTTCTGCATCCCAGTCTCCAAACTGGGCTATCTGTAAAAATCCTTCTGCACCCCTATCTCCAACCTCTGCTCTCTGCAAAAGTCCTTCTGCACCCCAGTCTCCAGACTCTGCTATCTGTAAGATCCATTTGCATCCCAGTCTCCAACATCTGCTCTCTGTAACAGTCCTTCTGCACCAAAGTATCCAAACTCTGCTCTCTGGAAAAGTCCTTCTGCACATCAGTCTCCAACCTTTGCTCTTTATAATGGTCCTTCTGCACCCCAGTATTCAAACTCTGCTCTCTGTAACAATCTTTCTGCACCTCAGTCTTTAATGTCTGCTCTCTGTAACAGTCCTTCTGTACCATAGTCTCCAACATCTGCTCTGTGCACCGGTCCTTCTGCACACCAGTCTCCAAACTCTGCTCTCTGTAACACTCCTTCTGCACCTCAGACTCCAACCTCTGCTCTCTGTAACAGTCCTTCTAAGCCTCAGTCTTAAGCCTCTGATCTTTACAAAGATCCTTCTTCACCCCAGTCTTCAACCTCTGCTCTCTGTAACAGTCCTTCTGCACCTCAGTCTCCAAACTCTGCACTTTGCAACAGTCTTTCTGCACCCCAGTCTCCAAGCGCTTCTCTCTGCAACAGTCCTTCTACACTCCTGTATCAAACCACTGCTCTCTGCAAGGATTCTTTTGCATTCCAGTGATCAAATTCTGCTCTCTGCAACAGTCCTTCTGCACTCCAGTCTCCAATCTCTGCTTTTCGGTACAGTCCTTCTTCACCCCAGTCTCAAAACTCTGCTCTCTGCAACATTTCTTCTGCACCCCAGTCTCCAAACTGTGCTCTCTGTAACTGTCCTGCTGCACCCCAATCTCCAACCTCTGCTCTCTGTAGCTATCCTACTGCACCTCAGTCTTCAACCTCTGCTCTCTTTAAGATCCTTCCCCACCTCAATCTCCAAGTTCTGCAATCTGTAACGATCAATCTCTTCTCTCTGAAACGATCCTTCTAAAGCTTAGTCTCCAAGCTCTGCTCTCTGTAACAAACCTTCTGCACCCCACTCTCCAAACTCTGCACTCTGTAACAGGCATTCTGCAACCCAGTTTTTAACCTCTTCTCTCTGACACGATCCTTCTTCACTTCAGGCTCCATCCTCTGCTCTCTGCAACTGTCTTTCTGCACCACAGTCTCCTTCTTCTGCTCTCTGTAAGAATCCTTCTGCACCCCAGTCTCCAACTGCTCCTCTCTGTAACAGTCCTTCTGCACCTCAGTGTCCAACCTCTACTTTCTCTGTAATGAACCTTTAGCACCTCAGTCTCAAACCGCTGCTCTCTGTAACAGGCCTTCTGAACCCCATTCTCCAACCTATGCTTTCTGAATCAGTCCTTTTGCACACCAGAATCCTAACTCTGCTCTCTGTAACAGTCCTTCTGTACCGCAGTCTCAAAACTCTGCTCTCTGTAACGGTTCTTCTGCACCACAGTCTCAAAGGTCAGCTTTCTGTTTCAGTTCTTCTGCACCCAAGTCTCCAACCTTTGCTCTCAGTAAGAGTCCTTCTGCAACCCAGTCTTCAACTTCTGCTCTCTGCAACATTTCTTCTGCACCCCAGTCTCAATCGGTGCTCTCTGTAACTGTCCTTCTGCACCCAAGTCTCCAACCTCTCCTCTCTGTAATGATCTATCTGCACCACAGTCTGAAACCTCTGCTCTCAGCAACGATCCTTCTGACCCTCATAATCCAACCTCTGCTCTCTGCAATGATCCTTCTGCACCCCAGTCTCCAACCTCTGCTCTCTGTAAGAGTCCTTCTGCACTTCAGTATCCATTCTCTGCTATCTGTAACAATCCATCAGCACACCAGTGTCCAACCTCTGTTTTCTGTAACAGTTGTTCTGCACCACAGTCTCCATACTCTACTCTGTGTAACAGGCCTAATGCACCCCAGTCTCCAACCTCTTCTCTCTGCACTAATCCTTCTCCACCTAAGTCTCCAACCACTGCTCTCTTCAACAGTCCTTCTGCACCCACTCTCCAACCTCTGCTCTCTGTAAGATCCTTCTTCACACTGGTCTCCAAACTTTGCTCTCTATAACAGTCCTTCTGCACCTCAGTCTAAAAACTCATCTCTCTTCTACGGTCCTTCTGCACCCCAGTATCCAACCTCTGTTCTCTGTAACAGTCCTTCTGCACCCCAGGCTCCAAACTCTGCTCTCTGTAACAGTTCTTCTGTACCGCATTCTCCAACCTCTGCTGTCTGTAACTTTCCTTCCGCACCCCAGTCTACAAACTCTACTTTCCATATCAGTTATTCTGCACCTCAGTCTCCAAAATCTGCTCTCTGTAACAGTCCTTCTGCACCTCACTCTCCAACCTCTGATCTTTTCAACAGTCCTTCTGCACCCCAGTCTCCAACCTCTGCTCTCTGTAAAATCCTTCTACACCCTGGTCTCCAAACTTTGCTCTCTACAACAGTCCTTCTGCACCTCAGTCTCCAACTACTGCTCTATGCAACATTCCTTCTGCACCCCAGTCTCCAACCTATGTTCTCAGCAAAAGTCTTTCTACACCCCAGGCTCCAAACTCTGCTCTCTGTAACAGTCCTTCTGTACCGCAGTCTCCAACCTCTGCTGTCTGTAACGATCCTTCTGCCCCCGAGACTCCAAACTCTACTTTTCATATCAGTTATTCTGCACCCCACTCTCCAAACTCTGCTCTCTGTAAAAGTCCTTCTGCAGCTCAGTCTCCAACCTCTGCTCTCTGCAACAGTAATTCTGCACCCCAGTTTCCAATCTCTTCTCTCTGCAAAAGTCCTTTTACACCCCAGTCTCCAAACTCTGCTCTCTGCAACGATCCTACTGCACCCCAGTCTTCAACCTCTGCTCTTCGCTACAGTTTTTCTTCACCCCAGTCTCAAACCTCTGCTCTCCGCAACATTTCTTCTGCACCCCAGTCTCCAAGCAGTGCTCTCTGCAACTGTGCTGCTGAACCCCAGTCTCCAACCTCTGCTCTCTGTAGCAATCCTTATGCATCTAAGTCTCCAACCTCTGCTCTCTGCAACAGTCCTTCTGCACCCCAGTCTCCAAGCTCTTCTCTCTGTAACAGTCCTTGTGCACATTAGTGTCCAAACTCTGCTCTCTGTAAAAAGTCTTCTTCACCTCAGTCTCCAAACTCTATTTTTTGTAACAGGTCTTCTGCACCCCAGTCTTCAACTTCTGCTCTCTGTAACGATCTTTCTGCACCTCAGACTCCAAACTCTGCTCTCTGTAACAGACCTTCTGCACCCCATTCTCCAATATCTGCTCTCTGTAACAGTTCTTCTGGTCACCAATCTACAAACTCTGCTCTCTGTAACGCTCCTTCTGCACACCAGTCTCCATCCTCTGCTCTCTGTAACACTCTTTCTGCACCACAGTCTCCATCCTATGCTCTCATTAAGAATCCTTCTGCACCCCAGTCTCCAACCGCTCCTCTCTGTAACATTCCTACTGCACCTCAGTCCACAACCTCTGCTCTCTGTAATGCACCTTCAGCACCTCAGTCTCCAACCGCTGCTCTCTGTAACAGGCCTTCTGAACCCCATTCTCCAACCTATGCTTTCTGGATCAGTCTTTTTGAAAACCAGTATCCTACCTCTGCTCCCTGTAACAATTCTTCTGCACCTGAGTCTCCAACCTCTGCTCTCTGAAACGGTCCGTCTGCACCCCAGTCTCCAAACTCTGTTCTCTGCAAAAGTCCTTCTACACCCCAGTCTCCAAACTCTGCTATGTGTAACAGTCCTTCTGCACCCCAGTCTCCAACCTCTGCTCTCTGTAACAATCTTTCTGTACCTCAGTCTCCAACCTCTACTCTATGTAACAGTCCTTCTGCATCTCAGTCTACAACCTCTGCTCTCTGCAACAGTCCTGAAGCACCGCTGTCTCAAATTCTGGTACCTGCAACAGTCGTTCTACACCCCAGTCTCCAACCTCTGCTATCTGCAACAGTCCTTCTGCACCTTAGTCTCCAACGTCTGCTCTCTGCAACGAACTTTCTGCACCGCAGTCTCCAACATCTGCTCTCTGCAACAGTCCTCCTGCAACTCAGTCTGAAAACTCTGCTCTCTGCAACAATCCTTCTTCACCTCAGTTTCCAAACTCTGATCTCTGCAGTGGTCTTTCTGAACCCTAGTATTCAACCTCTGCTCTCTGTAACAATCCTTTTGCACCTCAGTCTCCAACATCTGCTCTCTGAAAAAGTTCTTCTGCACCCCAGTCTCTAACATCTGCTCTCTGCAACAGTCCTTCTGCACCTCAGTCTCTAAACTCTACTCTCTGTAACAGTCCTTCTGCACCTCAGTCTCCAACATTTGCTCTTTGTAAGATTCTTCTACATCCCAGTATCCAAACTCTGCCCTCTGTAACAATCCTTCTGATCCCCTTCTCAAAACTCTGTTCTCTGTAACAGTCTTTCTGAACACCAGTCTCAATACTCTGCTTTCCACAAACATCCTTCTGCACTCCAGTCTCCTTCCTCTGCTCTCTGCAACAGTCCTTCTCCACCCCAGTCTTCGAACTCTGTTCTCTGTAACAGTCCTCCTGTAGTGCACTCTCAAAAATCTGATCTATGTAACGGTCCTTCTGCACCCAAGTCTCCAATCTCTGCTCTCTGTAACACTCCTTCTGCACCTCAGTCTCCAAACTCTGATCTCTGCAACAGTCCTTCTGCACCTCAGTCTGAAAACTTTGTTCTCTGCAAGGATCCTTCTGCACCCCAGTCTCAAATCTTTGCTCTCTGTAACAGTCCTTCTGCACCCCAGTCTCCAACCTCTGCTCTCTGTAACAGGCCTTTTGCACCCCATTCTCCAACCTCTGCTCTCTGTGATAGTGCTTCTTTACCTCAGTCTACAAACTCTGCTCTCTGAAACAGTCCATCTGCACCCCAGTCTCCAAACACTGCTCTGTATAATAGTCCTTCTGCACCCCAGTCCAACCTCTTTTTTCTGTAACTGGCCTTCTGCATGCCAGTCTCCAAACTCTGCTCTCTGCAACGATACTTCTGCACCCCAGTCTCCAAACTCTGCTATCTGCAATGATCCTACTACCCCCAGTCTCCAAATTCTGATCTTTACAATAGTCCTTCTGCACCTTAGTCTCCAAATTCTGCTCTCTGTAAGATCCTTCTGCACCCCTTTCTTCTAGCTCTGCTCTATGTAACAGGACTTCTGCACCTCAGTCTCCAAACTCTGCTCTCTGTAAGATCCTTCTGCACCTCAGTCTCCAACCTGTTCTCCAGTTTCCAAATTTTTCTCTCTGTAACATACTTTCTTCACCCCAGTATTTAACCTCTGCTTTCTGCAAGTGTTCTGCGGCATCCCAGTCTACAAACTCTGTCCTCTGCAAGAGTCCTTCTGCTCCTCAGTCTCCAAAATCTGCTTTCTGTAACGGTCCTTCTTAACCCCAGTCTCAAACCTCTTCTCTCTGTATCTATCCTTCTGCAACTCAGTCTCTAACCTGTTCTCTCTGTAACATTCCTTCTGCACCCCAGTCTCCAAACTCTGCTATCTGTAACAGTTTTTCTATACCGCAGTCACCAAACTCTGATCTCTGTAACGGTCCTTCTACACCCCACTTTCCAACCTCTGCTTTCTGTAACAGTCCTTCTGAACCTCAGTCTCCAAACACTGTTCTTTGTAACAGTCCTTCTACACCTCAGTCTCCATCCTCTGCTCTCTGTAACAGTCCTTCTGCACGTCAGTCTGACAGCTCTGCTCTCTGCACGATCCTTCTGCACCCCAGTCTCCAAACACTGCTCTTTGTAACAGTCCACCTGCACCTCAGTCTCCAACCTCTCCTCTCTGTAACAGGCCTTCTGCATGCCAGTCTTCAAACTCTTCTCTCTATAGCAGGCCTTCTGCACCCCAGTCTTTAAAATCTGCTCTCTGCAATGATCCAACTGCATCCCACTCTCCATCTTCTCATCTCTGCAACAGTCCTTCTGCAACTCAGTCTCCAAATTCTACTCTCTGTAACATGCTTCTGCACCCCTGTATCCAAACTCTGCTCTCTCTAACAGTCCTTCTGCACCTCAGTGTCCCAACTCTGCCCTCTGTAAGATCCTTTTGCAACCAGGTCTTTAAACTCTGCACTCTGTAAGAGTCCTTCTGCACAACAGTCTCCAACCTCTTCTCTCTGCAATGATTGTTCTCCACCCCAGTCTCCAACATCTGCTTTCTGCAACAGTCCTGCCTCACAACAGTCTCCAAACTCTTCTCTCTGTAACAGTCCTTCTTCACCCCGTCTCCAATGTCTGCTCTCTGCAACAGTTCTTCTGCACCAGAGTCTCAAACCTCTGCTCTCTGTAAGATCTATCTGTACTCCAGTCCTATCTATCTGATCTATCTGAACCCCAGTCTCCAACCTCTGTTCTCTGTATCTATCCTTCTGCACCTCAGTCTCAAACCTCTTCTCTATGCAACAGTCCTTCTATACTGCAGTCTTCAAACTCTGCTCTCTGTAAAGGTCTTTTTGCAGCACCTACTCCAAACTCTGCTTTCTATATCAATACTTCTGCACCCTAGTCTCCAAATTCTGCTCTCTCTAAGAGTCTTTCTGCACCACAGTATCCAACCACTCCTATCTGTAACAGTCCTTCTGCACCCCAGTCTCCAAACTCAGCTCTCTACAACAGTCCTTCTGCACCCCAGTCTCCAAAGTCTTCTCTCTGCAACAGTCCTTCTGCACCCCAGTCTGCAAACTCTGATCTCTATAACAATCCTTCTACCCCTCAGTCTCCAAACTCTGCTCTATGTAACAAGAATTTTGCACGTCAGACTACAACGTCTGCTCTCTGCAACAGTCCTTCTGCACTCCAGTCTCCAAACTCTGCTCTCTGCAACAGTCCTTCTGCACCCCAGTCTCCAACCTCTGCTCTCTGAAAAAGTCCTTCTCCACCCAGTCTCCAACCTCTTCCCTCTTCAACAGTCCTTCTGCACCAAAGTATCCAACCTCTGCTCTCTGTAAGATCATTCTACACTCCAGTATCCAAACTCTGCTCTCTGTAACATTCCTTCTCCACCCCATTCTTTAACCTCTGCTTTCTGCAAATGTCCTGCAACACCCCAGTCTCCAAACTCTGTCCTCTGCAACAGTCCTTCAGCTCCCCAGTCTCCAAACTCTGCTCTCAATAACGATCCTTCTGCACCTCGGTCTCCAAACTCTGTTCTCTGCAAATGTCCTTCTGCACCTCAGTCCCCAACCTCCACTCTCTGTAACAGTCCTTCTGAACTTCACTCTCCAACCTCTGCTCTCTGTAACAATCCTTATGTACCGCAGTCTCCAACCTCTGCTCTCGGTAACGGTCCTTTGCACCCCAGTCTCCAAATTCTGCTTTCTTTATCTGTCCTTCTGAACCCCAGTCTCAAACCTCTGCTCTCTGTATCTATCCTTCTGCACCTCAGTCTCCAAACTCTGCTATCTGTTACAGTTTTTCTATATCGCAGTCTCCAAACTCTGGTCTTTCTTATGGTCCTTTTGCACCCCAATTTTTAACCACTTTTTTCTCTAACAGTTTGTCTGCACCTCAGTCTGACACCTCTGCTCTCTGAACGATCCATCTACACCCCAGTCTCCAACCACTGCTCTCTGTAACAGTCCACCTGCACCTCAGTCTCCAACCTCTGCTCTCTGTAAGATCCTTCGCGAACTCAGTCTCCAAACTCGGCTCTCTGTAACAGGCCTTCTGCATGAGAGTCTCAAAAGTCTGCTCTCTGTAGCAGGCCTTCTGCACCCCAGTCTCCAAACTCTGCTCTGCAAAAATTTTTCTACACACCAGTCTCCAAAATTTGCTCTCTGCAATGATCCTTCTGCATCCCAGTCTCCAACATCTGCTCTCTGCAACAGTCCTTCTACACCGGAGTCTCAAAACTCTGCTCTCCGCTACAGTCCTTCTGCACCCCAGTCTTCAACCTCTCCTCTCTGAAACATCTCTTCTGCACCCCAGTCTTTAAACTGTGCTCTCCGTAACTATCCTACTGCACCCCGGTCTCCAAACTCTGCTCTTTGTAGCGATCCTTCTGCACCTCAGTCTCCAACCTCTGCTCTCTGCAACGATTTTTCTGCACCCCAGTCTCCAACGTGTGTTCTCTGCAACAGTACTTCTGACCCCAGTCTCCAGCCTCTGCTCTCTGTATCATCCTTCTGCACCCCAGTTTCCAAACTCTGCTCTAGGTGACATTTTTTCTGCACCTAAGTCTCCACCCTCTGCTATTTGTAACAGTACTTCTGTACTGCAGTCTCCAATCTCTGCTCACTGCAACATTTCTTCTGAACCCCAGTCTCCAAACTGTGCTCTCTGTAACTGTCTTTCTGACCCCAGTCTCCAACCTCTGCTCTCTGCAATGATCCTACTGCACCTCAGTTTACAACCTCTGCTCTCTGCAACGATCCTTCTGCACCCCAGTTTCCAACCTCTGCTCTCTGTAACAGTCCTTCTACACTTCAGTGTCCAACCTCTCGTCTCTGTACCAATCCTTCTGCACCTCAGTCTCCAACCTCTGCTCTCTTTAACAATCCTCCTGCACCTCAGTCTCCAACGACTGCTCTCTGTAACAGTTATTCTGCACCCTAGTCTCCAATATCTGCTCTCTACAACGGTCCTTCTGTACGGCAGTCTACAACCTCTTCTCTCTATAACTGTGCTTCTGAACCACAATTGCCATCCTCTGCTTTCTGTAACAGTACTTCTGCACCCCAGTTTCCAAACTCTACTCTCTGTAACATTTTTCTCCAACCCAGTCTCCAACCTCTGCTTTCTTCAACGGTCCTGCTGAAACCCAGTCTCCAAACTCTGTTCTCTGAAACAGTTCTTCTGCTCCCCAATTTCCAATCTCTGCTCTCTGTAACAGTCCTTCTGTACCGCAGTCTCCAACTTCTGCACTCTGTAACTGTCCTTCAACACCTATTCTCCAAACTCTTCTCTCTGTACCAATCCTTCTGCACCTCAGTCTCCAAACTCTGCTCTCTGTAACAGTCCTATTGCACCTCAGTTTCTAACCTCTGCTCTCTGTCACAGGCTTACTGCACTCCAGTCTCCAACTTCTGCTCACTGTATCAGTTCTTCTGTACCCCAATCTCAAATCTCTGCTCTCTGTAACAGTCTTTCTGCACCCCAGTCTCCAGCCTCTTTTCTTTGCAACGATCTTTCTGAACCTCAGTCTCCATCCTGTCCTCTCTGCAACAGTCCTTCTGAACCCCAGTCTCCAGACTCCGCTCTGTGTAAGATCCTTTTGCAACCCTTTCTCCAAACCTTCCTCTCTGTTACACTCCTTCTGCATCCCAGTATCAAAACTCTGCTCTCTCTAAAAGTCCTTCTGCACCAAAGTCTCCAAGTTCTGCAATCTGTAAGAGTCCTTCTGCATCCCAGTCTCAAACCTATGAACTCAGAAATGATCTTTCTGCACCTCAGTCTCCAACCTCTGCTCTCTTTAATAGTCCTTCTGGACCAGTCTCCAACATCTGCTCTCTGCAACGATTTTTCTTCTCCCCAGGCTCCAACCTCTGCTCTCTGCAATCGTCCTTCTACAGCCCAGTTTCCAAAATCTGCTCTCTGCAACAGTCCTTCTTCACCTCAGTCTGAAAACTCTGCTCTCTGTAACAGTCTTTCTGCACCCCAGTCTCCAACCTCTTTTCTCTGAAACGATCCTTCTGAACCTCAGTCTCCATCCTCTCCTCTCTGCAACAGTCCTTCTGCACCCCAGTCTCCAGACTCTGCTCTCTGTAAAACTCCTTCTGCACCCCAGTCTCCAAACTCTTCTCTCTGCAACGATCCTTCTGCACCTCAGTCTCCAACCTCTGCTCTCTGTAAAAGTCCTTCTGCACCTCAGTCTCCATCCTTTGCTCTCTGTAATGGTCCTTATGCACCCCAGTCTCCAATCTCTGCTCTCTGTAACAATCCGTCTGCACCTCTGTCTTTAACGTCTGCTCTCTGTAACAGTCCTTCTGTACCACAGTCGCCAACCTCTCCTCTCTATAACGGTACTTCTGCACCAAAGTCTCCAAACTCTGCTCTCTCTAACAGTCCTTCTGTACCGCCGTCTCCAACCTCTTCTATCTATAACGGTCCTTCTGCACCCCAATTGCGAAACTCTGCTTTCTGTAACAGTTCTTCTGCACCTCACATTCCAACCTCTGCTGACTGTAACAGTTCTTCTAAGCCTCAGTCTGAAACCTCTGCTGTCTGCAACAATCCTTCTGCACCCCAGTCTCCAAACTGTGCTATCTGTAACAATCCTTTTGCACTCCAGTCTCCAAAATCTGCTCTCTGCAACAGGTCTTCTGCACCCCAGTCTTCAAACTCTGCTCTCTGTAAAAGGCCTTCTGCACCCCAGTCTTCAACCTATTCTCTCTGCAACGATCCTTCTGCACCTAAGTCTCCAACCTCTGTTCCCTGCAACAGTCCTTCTGAAACGCAGTCTCCAACCTCTGCTCTCTGCAATGATCCTTCTGCATCCCAGTCTCCAACAACTGCTCTTTGCAATAGTCCTTCAGCAACCCAGTCTCCAACCTCTGTTCTCTGCAGCATTTCTTCTGCACCCAAGTCTTCAACCTGTGCTCTCTGTAACTGTCCTGCTGAACCCCAGTCTCCAAACTCTGATCTCCGTAGTGATCCTTCTTCACCTCATTCTCCAACCTCTGCTCTCTGCAACGATCCTTCTGCACCCCAGTCTCCATTCTCTGCTCTCTGTAAGAATTCTTTTGAACCCCAGTCTCCAATTTCTACTCTCTGTAAAAGTGATTCTGCACCAAAGTCTCCAAGTTCTGCAATTTGTAACAGTCCTTCTGCACCCCAGTCTCAAACCTCTGCACTCAGAAATGATCTTTCTGCACCTCAGTTTCCAACCTCTGCTCTCCTTAATAGTCCTTCTGCACCCAGTCTCCAACATCTGCTCTCTGCAATGATCCTACTTCTCCCCAGCCTCCAACCTCTGCTCTCTGCAATCGTCCTTCTACATCCCAGTCTCCAACCTCTGCTCTCAGTAACAGTTCTTCTGCATCCTTATCTCCAAACTCTGCTCTCTGTAACACTCCTTCTGAATCCCAGTCTCCAAACTCTTCTCTCTGCAACGATTTTTCTGCACCTCAGTCTCCAAACTCTGCTCTCTGTAAAAGTCCTTCTGCACCACAGACTCCATCCTTTGCTCTGTGTATTTGTCTTTCTGCACCCCAGTCTCCAATCTCTGCTCTCTGTAACAATTTTTCTGCACCCCTGTCTCCAACGTCTGCTCTCTGTAACAGTCCTTCTGTACCGCAGTCTCCAACCTCTCCTCTCTATAACGGTACTTCTGCACCCCAATTGCCAACCTCTGCTTTCTGAAACAGTCCTTCTGCACCTGAGACTCCAACCTCTGCTCTCTGTAACAGTCCTTCTAAGCCTCAGTCTGAAACCTCTGCTCTCTGCAAAAATCCTTCTAGACCCAAGTCTCCAAACTGTGCTATCTGTAACAATCCTTCTGCACCCCAGTCTAAAACCTCTGCTCTCTGTAACAGTCCTTTTTCACCTCAGTGTCCAAACTCTGCTCTCCGCAACAGTCCTTCTGCACCCCAGTCTCCAACCTCTGTTCTGTGCAAAAGTCCTTCTACACACCAGTCTCCAACATCTGCTCTCTGAAACGATCCTTCTGCATCCAAGTCTCCAACGTCTACTCTCTGCAACAGTCCTTCTACATTCCAGCCTGCAACCTCTGCTCTCTGCTACAGTTTTTCTGTTCCCCAGTCTCCAACCACTGCTCTCTTCAACATTTTTTCTGCACCCCAGTCTCCAACCTGTGATCTCTGTAACTATCCTTCTCCACCTCAGTCTCCAACGTCTGCTCTCTGTAAAAGTCCTTCTGCACCCTAGTCTCCAACATCTGCTCTCTACAATGATCCTTCTCCACCAAAGTCTCGAAACTCTGCTCTCTCCAACAGTCCTTCTGTATCTCAGTCTCCAACCTCTTCTCTCTATAACTGTCCTTCTGCACCGCAATTGCCAACCTCTGCTTTCTGTAACTGTCCTTCTGCACCTCAGATTGTAACTTCTTCTCTCTGTAACGATCCTTCTGCACCTCAGTCTCCAAACTCTTCTCTCTGCAACAGTCCTTCAACACCTAGTCTCCAAACTCTTCTCTCTGTAACAATCCTTCTGCACCTCATTCTCCAACCTCTGCTCTTTGTAACAGTTCTTCTTCACTTCAGTCTCCAACCTCTGCTCTCTGTAACAGGCTTACTGCACCGCAGTCGCTAAAATCTGCTGTCTGCAATATTCCTTCTGCACCGCAGTCTTCAACATCTTCTCTCTGCAACACTGTTTCTGCACCCGAGTCTCCAAAGTCTGCTCTCTATAACAATCCTTCTGCATCTCAGTCTCCAAACTCTGTTCTCTGCAACGGTCCTTCTGCACCTCAGTCTCCAACCTCTACTCTCTGTAACAGTCCTTCTGCACTTCAGTCTCCAACCTCTGCTCTCTGTAGGATCCTTCTAAAACCCAGTCTCAAAACTCTGCTCTCTGTATCTATCCTTCTGCACCCCAGTCTTCAAGCACTGCTCTCTGTAATAGTCCACCTGTACCTCAGTCTCCAACCTCTGCTCTCTGTAAGATCCTTCAGAAACTCAGTCTCGAAACTCTGCTCTCTATAACAGCCCTTATGTACCCCAGTCTCCAACCTCTCCTCTCTGTACCAGCTCTTCTGCACGCCAGTCTCTAAATCTCCCTTCTGTATCAGGCCTTCTGCAACCCAGTCTTCAACCACTGCTCTCTGCAACGATCCTTCTGCACCCCAGTCTCCAACCTCTGCTCTCTGCAATGATCCTACTGCACCACAGTCTCCAACCTCTGATCTCTGCAAGAGTCCATTTGCAACTCTGTCTCCAAATTCTGCTCTCTGTAACATCCTTCTGCACCGCTGTCTCAAACCTCTGTTTATTGCAACGATCCTTCTGCACCCCAGAGTCCAACCTCTGCTCTATGGAACAAAATTTTGCACCTCAGTCTCCAAGCTCTGCTCTCTGAAACAGTCCTTATGTACCCCCGTCTCCAACTTCTGTTCTCTGCAACAGTCCTTCTGCACCCTAGTCTCCAAACTCTGCTCTCTGTAACAATCCTTCTGCACCTCAGTCTCCAAACTCTGTTCTCTGCAACGGTCCTTCTGCACATAAGTCTCCAACCTCTACTCTCTGTAACAGTCCTTCTGCACTTCAGTCTCCAACCTCTGTTCTCTGTAGGATCCTTCTAAAGCCCAGTCTCAAACCTCTGCTCTCTGTATCTATTATTCTGCACCTGAGTCTCCAAACTCTGCTCTCTGTAACAGTCCTTGTATACCGCAGTCTCCAAACTCTGGTCTCTGTTACGGTCCTTCTGCACCCCAATTTTCAACCACTTCTTTCTGTAACAGTTCTTCTGCACCTCAGTCTCCAAACTCTGCTCTCTGTAACAGTTTTTCTACACTTCAGTCTCCAACCTCTGCTCTCTGTAACAATCCTTCTGCACCTCAGTCTGAAACCTCTGCTCTCTGCACGATTCTTCTGCACCCCAGTCTCCAAACACTGCTCTCGATATCAGTCCTTCTGAACACCAGTCTCAAAACTCTGCTCTCTCTATCTATCCTTCTGCACCTCACTCTCCAACCTGTGCTCTCTGTAACATTTCTTCTACACCCCATCTCCAACCTCTGCTCTCTGTAACAGTTTTTCTATACTGCAGTCTCCAAACTCTGGTCTTTGTAACGATCCTTCTGCACCCCAATTTCCAACATCTGCTTTCTGTAACAGTCTTTCTGCACCTCAGTCTCCAAACTCTGCTCTTTCTAACAGTACTTCTACACCTCAGTCTCCAACCTCTGCTCTCGGTAACAGTCCTTCTGCACCTCAGTCTGACACCTCTCCTTTCTGCATGGTCCTTCTGAACCTCAGTCTCCAACCACTGCTCTCTGTAACAGTCCACCTGCACCTCAGTCTCCAACCTTTTCTCTCAGTAAGATCCTTCAGCAACCCAGTCTCCAAACTCTTCTCTCTATAACAGTCCTTCTGCATCCCAGTCTCTAAACTCTCCTCTCTGTAACAGGCCTTCTGAACGCCAGTCTCCCAACTCTGCTCTCTGTAGCAGGCCTTCTGCACTCCAGTCTCCAAATTCTGCTCTCTATAACAGTCCTTCTGCACCCCAATCTCCAACCTCTCCTCTCTGTAACAGGCCTTCTGGACGCCAGTCTCCCAACTTTGCTCTCTGTAGCAGGCCTTCTGCACCCCAGTCTCCATAATGTGCTCTTTGCAACGATCCTTGTGCACCCCAGTTTCCAACCTCTGATCTCTGCAACAGGCCATCTGCACCTCAGTCTTTAAATTCTGCTCTTTGTAAGATGGTTCTGCAGCGCTGTATCCAACCTCTGCTCTCTGTAAGAGTCCTTCTGCACGCGAGTCTCCAACATCTGCTCTCTGCAACAGTCATTCTGCACCTCAGTCTTAAAACTCTGCTCTCTGCAACGAATCTTCTGCACCCCAGTCTCCTACCTTGGCTCTCTGTAACAGTCGTTCTGCACCTCAGTCTCACAACTCTGCTCTCTGCAAGATCCTTCTGCAACCCAGTCTTTAAACTCTGCACTGTCCTTCTACACAACAGTCTCCAACTTCTGCTCTCTGTAACAGGACTTCTGAAACCCAGTCTCCAACCTCTGCTCTCTGTAACAGGCTTTATTCACCACAGTCTAAAACCTCTTTTCTCTGCAACGATTCTTCTCCACCCCAGTCTCCAACATCTGCTGTCTGCAAAAGTCGTTTTGAACCCCAGTCTCAAAACTCCGCTATCTGCAAGGATCCTTCTGGACTCCAGTCTCCAACCTCTGCTCTCTGTAACAGTCCTTTTATACCGCAGTCTCCAAACTCTGGTCTCTGTTACGGTCCTTCTGCACCCCAATTTCCAACCATTTCTTTCTGTAACAGTCCTTCTGCACCTCAGTCTCCAAACTCTGCTCTCTGTAACAGTCCTTCTACACCTCAGTCTCCAACCTTGCTCTCTGTAACAGTCCTTCTGAACCTCAGTCTGACACCTCTGCTCTATGCACGATTCTTCTGCACCCCAGTCTCCAAACACTGTTCTCTATAACAGTCCTTATGAACACCAGTCTCAAAACTCTGCTCTCTGTATCTATCCTTCTGCACCTCAGTCTCCAACCTGTGCTCTCTGTAACATTCTTTCTACACCCCAGTCTCCAACCTCTGCTCTCTGTAACAGTTTTTCTATACCGCAGTCTCCAAACTTTGGTCTTTGTAAAGGTCCATCTGCATCCCAATTTCAAACCTCTTCTTTCTGTAACAGTCCTTCTGCACATCAGTCTCAAAACTCTGCTCTATCTAAAAGTACTTCTACACCTCAGTCTCCAACCTTTGGTCTCTAACAGTCCTTCTGCACCTCAGTCTGACATCTCTCCTCTCTGCATGGTCCTTCTGCACCTAAGCCTCCAAACTCTTCTCTCAGTAAGATCCTTCAGCAACCCAGTCTCCAAACTCTGCTCTCTATATCAGTCCTTCTGCACCCCATTCTCCAACCTCTCTTCACTGTAACAGGCCTTCTGGACGCCAGTCTCCCAACTCTGCTCTCTGTAGCAGGCTTTCTGAACCCCAGTCTCCATAATGTGATCTCTGCAATGATCCTTCTTCAGCCCAGTCTCCAACCTCTGATCTCTACAACAGTCCATCTGCACCTCAGTCTCCAAATTCTGCTCTCTGTAAGATGCTTCTGCACACCTGTATCCAACCTCTGCTCTCTGTAACAGTCCTTCTGCACCCCAGTCTCTAAAATCTGCTCTCTGCAATATTCCTTCTGCACCCAAGTCTTCAACATCTGCTCTCTGCAACACTCCTTCTGAACCCCATTCTCCAAAATCCACTCTCTGCAACGATCTTTATGGACCCCAGTTTCCAACCTCTGCTCTCAGTAACAGTCCTTCTGCACCACAGTCTCCAACCTCTGCTCTCTATAAGATCCTTCTGCACTCTAGTTTCCAAACTCTGTTTTCTATAACATTCCTTCTCCACTCCATTCTTCAACCTCAGCTCTCTGCAACGGTCCTTCTGCTCCCCAGTCTCCGAGATCTATTCTCTGTAACAGTCCTTCTGTTTTGCAGTCTCCAACCTCTGCTCTTTGTAAAGGTCCTTCTACACCACAGTCTCCAACCTCTGCTTTCTGTATCAGTCTGCCTGAACCCTAGTCTTCAACATCTGTTCTCTGTATCTATCATTTACACCTCAGTCTCCAACCTATTTTCTATGTAAGAGTCCTTCTGCACTCCAGTCTCCAACCTCTGCTCTAGGTAACAGTCCTATACCGCAGTCTCCAAACTCTGCTCTCTGTAACGGTCCTTCTGCACCTTAATTTTCAAACTCTGCTTCCTGTAATAGTTTTTCTGCACCTGAGTCTCAAAACTCTGCTCTCTGTAACAGTACTTCTAAACCCCAGTCTCCAATCACTGCTCTCCGTAAAAGTCCACCTGTATCTCAGTCTGAAACCTCTGCTCTCCACGATTCTTCTGCACCCCAGTCTCCAAACACTGCTCTGTGTAACAGTCCACCTGTAGCTCAGTCTTTAACCTCTGCTCTCTGTAAGATCCTTCAGCAACTCAGTCTCCAAACACTGCTCTCTATAACAGTCCTTCTGCACCCCAGTCTCAAACCTCTCTTCTCTGTAACAGGCCTTCTGCACAAATGTCTCCAAACTCTGCTCTATGCAACGATCATTCTGCATGCCTGTCTCCAACCTCTGCTATCTGCAATCATCCTACTAAACCCCAGTCTTCAACCTCTCATCTCTGAAACAGTCCTTCTGCACCTCAGTCTTAAACCTCTTCTCTCTGTAACGATTTTTATCCACCCAATTCTCGAACATCTGCTCTCTGCAACTGTCCTTTTGCACCTTAGTCTGCAAAGTCTCTATAACATCCATCTGAACCGCAGTCTCCAACCTCTGCTCTCTGTAACAGTCCTTCTGCACCCCAGTGTCAAAACGCTGCTCTCTGTAACAGTCTTTCCGCACCTCAGTCTCCAACACCTGCTCTCTGTAACAATCCTTCTGCACCTCAGTCTCTAAAATCTGCTCTGAAAAAGTCCTTTTCAACCCCAGTCTCCTTCAGTCTCCTTCAGTTTCCAAACTCTGCTCTCTGTAACAGTTTTTCTCAACCCCAGTCTCTGACCTCTCCTCTCTGTAACAGGCCTTCTGCACGCCAGTCTTGAAACTCTGCTCTCTATAGCAGGCCTTCTGTACCCAAGTCTCCAAACTCTGCTCTCTGGAATGATCCTTCTGCATCCCAATCTCCAACCTCTGCTCTCTGCAATGATCCTACTGCACCCCATTCTTCAACCTCTGATCTCTACAACAGTCCTTCTGCACCTCAATCTCTAACTTCTGCTCTATGTAAGATCCTTCTGCACCCCTGTCTCCAGGCTCTGCTATTTGCAACGATCCTTCTCCACCCAAGTCTACAACCTCTGTTTTATGTAAAGGACTTCTGCACCTCAGTCTTCAACCTCTGCTCTCGGCAACAGTCCTTCTGCACCCCAGTCTCTAAATTCTGCTCTCTGCAACAGTCCTTATGTACTGCATTCTCCAAACTCTACTCTCTGTAACACTCCTTATGCACCCAATACTAGACTCTCTGCTTTCTGTATCAGTCCTTCTGCAGCCCAGTCTCTAACTTCTGTTCTAAGTGTCCTTCTGCACCTTTGTCTCCAACCTCTGCTATCTGCAACAGTCCTTTTGCACCCCAGTCTCCAACCTCTGCTCTCTGCAACAGTCCTTCTGCACTTCAGCCTCCAACCTCTGCTCTCAGCAACAGTCTTTCTGCACCCCAGTCTCCAAACTCTACTCTGTGTAACAATCGTTCTGCATCTCAGTCTGCAAACTCTGTTCTCTGCAACGGTCCTTCTGCACCCCAGTATCCAACATCTGCTCTCTGCAACAGTCCTTCTACACCCCAGTCTCCAACATCTGGTCTCTGCAACAGTCCTTCTGCACCACAGTCTGAAAACTGTACTGTCTGAAACGAACCTCCTGCATCTCAGTCTCCTAACTCTGCTGTCTGTTACAATCCTTCTGCACCTCAGTCTCCGTCATCTGCTCTCTGTAATATCCATCTGAACCCCAGTCTCCAACATCTGCTCTCTGTAACAGTCCTTCTGCACCCCAGTCTGCAAACTATGCTCTCTGCAATGATCTTTCTGGACCCCAGTCTCCAACATCTTCTCTCTGCAACACTCCTTTTGCACCACAGTCTCCAACCTCTGCTCTCTGTAAGATCTTTCTGCACTCCAGTTTCCAAACTCGGCTCTTTCTAACATTCTTTCTGCAACCTAGTACCCAAACTCTGCTTTCTGCAAGGGTCCTGAGGCACCCCAGTCTCCAAACTCTGTCCTTTGCAACAGTCCTTCTGCTCCCCAGTCTCCAATATCTGCTTTCTGTAACACACCTTCTGTACTGCATTCACCAAACTCTGCTCTCTGTAACGGTCCTTCTGCACCCCAGTCTCCAACCTCTGTTTTCTGTAACAGTCCTTCTGCACCCAAGTCTCCCAACACTGCTCTCTGTAACAGTCCTTCTATACCGTAGTCTCCAAACTCTGCTCTCTGTAACGGTCCTTCTGCACCCCAATTTCCAAACTCTGCTTTCTGTAACAGTCTTCTGCACCTCAGTCTCCAAACTCTGCTCTCCGAAACAGTCCTTCTACACCTCAATCTCCAACCTCTGCTCTCTGTAACAGTACTTCTGCATTTCAGTCTGAAACCTATCCTCTGCATGATCCTTTTGCACCCCAGTCTCCAACCACTGCTCTCTGTAACAGTCCACCTGCACCTTAGTCTCCAACCTCTGCTCTCTCTAAGATTCTTCAGCAACCCATTCTTCAAAATCTGCTCTCTGTACCAGTCCTTCTGCACCACAGTCTCCAACCTCTCCTCTCTGTAACAGGCCTTCTGCACGCCAGTCTCCAAAATTGCTCTCTTTAGCAGGCCTTCTTCATGCAAGTCTCCAAACTCTGCTCTCTGCAATGATCCTACTGCACCCCAGTCTCCAACCTCTGATCTCTACAACAGTCCTTCTGCACCTCAGTCTCCAAATTCTGCTATCTGTAAGATCCTTCTACTCCGCTGTCTCCAACCTCTGCTCTCTGTAACAGTACTTCTGCATTTCAGTCTGAAACCTATCCTCTGCACGATCCTTTTGCACCCCAGTCTCCAACCACTGCTCTCTGTAACAGTCCACCTGCACCTTAGTCTCCAACATCTGCTCTCCCTAAGATTCTTCAGCAACCCATTCTTCAAAATCTGTTCTCTGTACCAGTCCTTCTGCACCACAGTCTCCAACCTCTCCTCTCTGTAACAGGCCTTCTGCACGCCAGTCTCCAAATCTGCTCTCTTTAGCAGGCCTTCTTCATGCAAGTCTCCAACCTCTGCTCTCTGCAATGATCCTACTGCACCCCAGTCTCCAACCTCTGATCTCTACAAAAGTCCTTCTGCACCTCAGTCTCCAAATTCTGCTATCTGTAAGATCCTTCTGCTCCGCTGTCTCCAAACTCTTCTCTCTGTAACATTCTTTCTTCACCCCAGTATTCAAACTGTGCTTTCTTTATCAGTCCTTCTGAACCCTAGTCTCCAACATCTGCTCTTTGTGTCTATCCTTCTTCACCTCAGTCTCCAACCTGTGCTTTCTGTAACAGTCCTTCTGCACCCAAGTCTCCCAGCTCTGCTCTCTGTAACATTCCTTCTATACCGTAGTCTCCAAACTCTGCTCTTTAACGGTCCTTCTGCTCCCCAATTTCCAACCTCTGCTTTCTGTAACAGTTCTTCTGCACCTCAGTCTCCAAACTCTCCTCTCCATAACAGTCCTTCTACACCTCAATCTCCAACCTCTTCTCTCTGTAATAGTTCGTCTGCACCTCAGTCTGAAACCTCTCCTCTCCACGATCCTTCTTCACCCCAGTCTCCAACCACTGCTCTCTGGAACAGTCCACCTGCACCTTAGTCTCTAACCTCTGCTCTCTGTAAGATCCTTCAGCAACCCTTTTTTCAAAATCTGCTCTCTGTACCTGTCGTTCTGCACCGCAGTCTCCAACCTCTTCTCTCTGTAACAAGCCTTCGGCACGCCCGTCTCCAAATCTGCTCTCTTTTGCAGGCCTTCTACACGGAAGTCTCCAACCTCTGCTCTCTGCAACGATCCTTCTACACTCCAGTCTTTAACCTCTGCTCTCTGCAATGATCCTACTGCACCCCAGTCTCCAACCTCTGATCTCTACAACAGTCCTTCTGCACCTCAATCTCCAAATTCTGCTCTCTGTAACATCCTTCTGCACCGCTCTCTCCAAACTCTGCTCTCTGTAACAGTCCTTTTTTACCCCAGTCTCCAACCTCTGCTCTCCGCAACAGTTCTTCTGCACCCCAGTCTCCATACTCTGCTCTTTCCAACAGTCCATCGGCACCCTAGTTACCAATATCAGCTCTCTTTTACAGTCCTTCTCTACACCAGTCTCGAATCTCTGCTCTTTGTAAAAGTCTTCCTGCACTGCAGAATCCAAACTCTGCTCTCTGTTTCGGTCTTTCTGCACCCCAGACTCCAATCTCTGCTTTCTGTCAGTCCTTCTGCAACCCAGTCTCCCACCTCTGCTCTCTATAACAGTCCTTCTTCACCCCAGTCTCCAAAGTCCGCTATGTGCAACAGTCCTTCTGCACCCCAGTCTCCAACCTCTGCTCTCTGTAACAATTCTTCTGCACCTCATTCTCCAAACTGTATACTCTGCAACGTTACTTCTGCACCTCAGTCTCCAACATCTACTCTCTGTAGCAGTCTTTCTGCACCTAATTCTTCAACGTCTGCTCTCTCTAGGATCCTTCTCCAACCCAGTCTCAAAACTCTGCTCTCTGTAACAGTTTTTCTGCACACCAGTCTCCAACCTCTGCTCTCTGCACCGATCCTTCTTCACCCCAGTCTCAAACCACTGCTCTCTGCAACAGTCCTTCTGCACACCAGTCTCCAACATCTGCTCTCTGCAACAATCCTACAGCAACTCAGTATAAAAACTCGGCTCTCTGCAACGATCCTTCTGCACCTCAGTCTCCTACCTCTGCTCTTTGTAAGACCCTACTGCAACCCAGTCTCCAAACTCTGCTCTTTGTAACAGTCCTCCTGCAGAGTAGTTTTCATCTTCTGCTCTCTGTAACAGGAATTTTGCAACCCAGTCTCAAAACTCTGCTCTCTGTAACAGGCCTTCAGAACCCCAGTCTCCAACCTCTTCTCTCTGCAATGATTTTTCTCCACCCCAGTCTCCAACCTCTGCTCTCAGCAACAGTCTTCTGTACCCTACTCACAAACCTCTGCTCTCTGTAAGATCCTTATGCACTCCAGTCTCCAACTCTTCTCTCTGCAACGATTCTTCTGCATCCCAGTCTCCAACATCTGCTCTCTGCAAATGTCCTTTTGCACCCCAGTCTCCAAACTCTGCTCTCTGTAAGATCCATCTGAACCCCAGTCTCCAACCTCTGCTCTCTGTAACAGTCCGTCTGCACACCATTCTCCAAACTCTGCTCTAGGTATCTGTCCTTCTGCACCTCAGTCTCGAAACTCTGCTCTCTGTAACAGTCAATCTGCAACTCAGTCTCCAAAATCTGCTCTCTGCGACGATCCTTCTGGACCCCAGTCTTCTACTTCTGCTCTCTCCAACAGTCCTCCTGCACCACAGTCTCCAGACTCTGCTCTCTGTAAGATCCTTCTGCACTTTAGTTTCTAAACTCTGCTCTCTGTAACATTCCTTCTCCACCCCAGTCTCCAAATTCTGTCCTCTGCAACAGTCCTTCTGCGATCTTCTTTGAGTAACAGTCCTTCTGTACCGCAGTCTCCAACCTCTGCTCTCTGTAACCATCCTTCTACACCCCAATTTACAACCTCTGCTTTCTGTTACAGTCCTTCTGCACCTCAGTCTCCAAACTCTGCTCTCTGTAATACTTCTTCTAAACCTCAGTCTCCAACCTCTCCTCTCTGTAACAGTCCTTCTGCACCCCAGTCTCCAACGTCTGCTATTTGAAACAGTTCTATACCACAGTCTTCAACCTCTGCTATCTTTAATGATCCTTCTGCATCCCAATTTCCAAACTCTGCTATCTGTAACAGTCCACCTGCACCTGAGTCTCCAAACTCTGTTCTCTGTAACAGTCCTTATACACCCCAGTCTCCAAATTCTGCTCTCTTCAACAGTCCTTCTGCACCCCAATCTCATACATATGCTCTCTACAACAGTACTTCTGTAACTCAGTCTGAAAACTCTGCTGTCTGGAACGAACCTTCTGCACCCCAGTCTCCTACATCTGCTCTCTTTTAGAGTCCATCTACACCTCAGTCTCCAACCTCTGCTCTCTTTAACAGTCTTTCTGCACCTCAGTCTCCAAATTCTGCTCTCTGTAAGATCTTTCTGCACCGCTGTCTTTAACCTCTGCTCTCCGTAACAGTCTTTTTGCACCCCAGTCTCCAACTTCTGCTCTCCGCAACAGTTCTTCTGCACCCCATTCTCCCAACTCTGCTCTCTGCAACAGTCCTTCGGCACCCTAGTTACCAACATCAGCTAAATTTTACAGTCCTTCTGCACCCCAGTCTCCAACCTCTGCACTGTGTAACAGTCCTCCTGTACTGCAGAATTCAACCTCTACTCTCTGTTTTGGTCTTTCTGCACCCCAGACTCCAATCTCTGTTTTCTGTATCAGTCCGTCTGCACCCCAGTCTCCAACCTCTGCTCGATATAACAGTCCTTCAGCACCCTAGTCTCCAAAACCCGCTATCTGCAACACTAATTCTGCACCCCAGTCTCCAACCTCTGCTCTCTGTAAAAATCCTTCTGCACCTCAGTTTACAAACTCTGTACTCTGCAACGTTACTTCTGCACCTCAGTCTTCAACATCTACTCTCGGTATCAGTCTTTCTGCACCTGATTCTTCAACCTCTGCTCTCTGTAGGATTCTTTTCCAACCCAGTCTCTAAACTCTGCTCTCTGTAACCATCCTTCTGCACCCCAGTCTCCAAACTCTGCTCTCTCCAAGGATCCTTCTACACCTCACTCTCCAACCTCTGCTCTCTGCAAGGATTCTTCTGCACCACAATCTCCAACCTCTGCTCTCTGCAACAGTCCTTCTGCACACCAGTCTCCAACATCTGCTCTCTGCAACAGTCCTTCAGCAACTCAGTCTAACAACTCCGCTCTCTGAAACTATCCTTTTGCACCTCAGTCTCCTACCTCTGATCTCTGTAAGACCCTACTGCAACCCAGTCTCCAAACTCTGCTCTCTGTAACAGTCCTTCTGCAGAACAGGTTCCAACTTCTGCTCTCTGTAAAAGGAATTTTGCAACCCAGTCTCGAACCTCTGCTCTCTGTAACAGGCCTTCAGAACCCCAGTCTCCAACCTCTTCTCTCTGCAATGATTTTTCTCCACCCCAGTCTCCAACCTCTGCTCTCGGCAACAGTCTTCTGTACCCTACTCACCAACCTCTGCTCCCTGTACGATCCTTATGCACTCCAGTCTCCAACTCTTCTCTCTGCAACGATTCTTCTCCATCCCAGTCTCCAACATCTGCTCTCTGCAACTGTCCTTTTGCACCCCAGTCTCCAAACTCTGCTCTCTGTAAGATCCATCTGAACCCCAGTCTCCAACCTCTGCTCTCTGTAACAGTCCTTCTGCACACCAGTCTCCAAACTCTGCTCTATGTAACTGTCCTTCTGCACCTCAGTATCGAAACTCTGCTCTCTGTAACAGTCAATCTGCACCTCAGTCTTTAAAATCTGCTCTCTGCCACGATCCTTCTGGACTCCAGTCTTCTACTTCTGCTCTCTCCAACAGTCCTCCTGCACCACAGTCTCCAGACTCTGCTCTCTGTAAGTTCCTTCTGCACTCCAGTTTCCAAACTCTGCTCTCTGTAACATTCCTTCTCCACCTCAGTCTTCAAATTCTGTCCTCTGCAACAGTCCTGCTGCTCCACAGTCTCCGAGATCTTCACTGTGTAACAGTCCTTCTGTACCGCAGTCTCCAACCTCTGCTCTTTGTAAGGGTTCTTCTACACTCCAATTTCCAACCTCTGCTTTCTGTAACAGTACTTCTGCACCTCAGTCTCCAAACTCTGCTCTCTGTAACACTCCTTCTACACATCAGTCTCCAACCTGTGCTCTCTGCATTGGTATCTCTGCACCTTAGTCTCCAACCTTCTTCTCTACAACAGTACTTCTGTTCTGCAGTCTCCAACTTCTGTTCTTTGTAAGGGTCATTTTGCAACCCAGTCTGCCACCTCTACTTTCTATATCAGTCTTTCTGCACCACAGTCTCCAAACTCTCCTCTCTTTAACCGTCATTCTGCACCTCACTCTGCAACCTCTGCTCTCTGAAATAGTCTGTCTGCAACCAGTCTTCAAACTCTTCTCTCTACAAGAGTCCTTCTAGACCCCAGTCTCCATTCTCTGCTCTCTGCAACAGTCCTTCTCCACCCCAGTCTTCAACCTCTGCTCTCTTTAACAGTCATTCTGTACTGCAATCTCAAACCTCTGCTCTCTGTAAGGGTCCTTCTGCACCCCAGTCTCCAAACTCTGCTTTCTGTATCAGTCCTTCTGTACCCCAGTCTCTAACCTGTGCTCTCTGTAACAGTCTTTCTGCACCTCAGACTCCATCCTCTGCTCTCTGCTACAGTCCTTAAGTGCCCCAATCTTTAACCTCTTCTCTCTGCCACAATCCTTCTGCAGCTCAGTGTCAAAACTCTGCTCACTGTAAGATGCTTCTGAAACCCAGTCTCCAACCTCTACTTTCTGCAATGGTTCTTCTGTAAACCAGTCTCCAACCTCTGTTTTCTACAACAGTCATACTGCACCCCAGTCTCCAACGTCTGCTCTCTGTAAGAGTCTTTCAGTCTCCAAACTCTGTTCTTTATAAGGGTCCCTCTGCACCCCAGTCTTAAACCTCTGCTTTCTGTATCAGTTTTTCAGCACTGCAGTCTCCAAACACTGCTCTCTCAAACGATCCTTCTGCACTTCAGTCTCAAACCTCTGCTCTAACAGTCCTTCTGTACCTCATTCTCCAACCTCTGCTCTCTGTAAGATTCTTTTGCAACCCAGTCTCTGAACTCTGATCTCTGTAACTGTAATTCTGCACCCCAGTCTCCAAGAACTGCTCTCTGTAACAGGCCTTCTTCACCCCAGTCTCCAAACTCTGCTGTATGTAACAGGCCTTTTGCGCCCAGTCTCAAAACACTTCTCTCTTCAATGATCCTTCTCCACCCCAGTCTCCTACCTCTGCTCTCAGCAACATTCCTTTTGCACACCAGTCTCCAACCTATGCTCTCTGTAAGATCCTTCTGCACACCTGTCTCCAACCTCTGCTCTCAGTAACACTCCTCTGCACACCAGTCTCCAACTTCTGCTCTCTTTAAAAGTCCTTCTGCACCCCAGTCTCTAACCTGTGCTCTCAGTAAAAGTCTTTCTGCACCACAGTCTCCAAACTCTGCTCTCTGCAACGATCCTTCTGCACCTCAGTCTCCAAAGTCTGCTCTCTTTTAAAGTCCTTCTGCACCCCAGTCTTCAAATTCTGCTTTTTGTAACCGTCTTCTGCATTTCAGTCTCCATCCTCTGCTCTATGCAACAGTTCTTCACCCAAGTCTCCAACGTCTGCTCTCTGTAACAGTCCTTCTGGACCCCAATCTCTAACCTCTACTCTCTGCAACAGTCCTTCTACACCCCTGTCTCCACCCTCTGCTTTCAGCAAAAGTTTTTCTGCACCCCAGTCTTCAACCTCTTCTCTCTGTAACTATCCTTCTTCACCTCAGTCACCAACCTCTGCTCTTTGCAAGGGTCCTTCTCACCTCAGTCTCCAAGCTCTACTTTCTGTAACAGTGCTTCTGCACCTCAGTCTCCAAACTCTGCTCTTTGTAAGATCTTTCTGAACCCCAGTCTCCAACATCTGCTCGCTGCAACAGTCCTTGTGTAATCCAGTCTCCAACGTCTGCTCTCTGCAAAAGTTCTTCTGTACCTCAGTCTGAAAAATCTGCTCTCTGCAACAATTCCTCTATACCCCAGTCTCCAAACTCTGCTCTCTGTAACAGTCTTTCTGTACCTCTGTCTCCTACCTCTGCTCTCTGTAAGACCATTCTGAAACCCAGTCTGCAAACTCTGCTCTCTGTAATAGTCCTTCTGCACCCCTTAGTCTCCAACCTCTGCTCTCTGCTACAGTCCTTCTGCACCTTAATCTCCAACCTCTATTCTCTGCAACAGTCCTTGTACATCCCAGTCTAAAACCTCTGCTCTCTGCATCAGTCCTTCTGCACCCCTATCACCAAACTCTGCTCTCTGTAACAATCCTTCTGCACCTCAGTCTCCAACCTCTGCTTTCTGCAACGGTCTTTCTGCACCTCGGTCTCCAAAGTCTACTCTCTGTAACAGTGCTTCTGCACCTCAGTCTCCAAACTCTGCTTTCTGTAAGATCCTTCTGCAACCCAGTCTCCAAACTCTGCTCTCTGTAACAGTCCTTCATCACCCCAGTCTCCAAACTCTGCTCTCTGTGTCAGTCCATCTGCACCCCAGTCTCCAACCTCGGCTCTCTGCAACGAAACTTCTGCACCCCAGTCTCATACCTGTGCTCACTGTAACAGTCCTTGTGTCAATCACTTTACAACATCTGCTCTCTGCAACAATTCTTCTGTACCTCAGTCTGAAATCTCTGCTCTCTGCAATACTCCTTCTGCACCCAGTCTCCTACCTCTTCTCTTAGTAACAGTCCTTCTGCAACCTAGTCTCCAAACTCTGCTCTCTGTAAGACCCTTCTGAAACCCAGTCTTCAAACTCTGCTCTCTGTAACAGTTTTTTTGCACCCAGTCTCTAAACTCTGCTCTCTAACAGGCCTTCTGTACCCCAGTCTCCAAACTCTGCTCTCTGTAAGAGGCCTTCAGAACCCCAGTCTCCAACCTCTACTCTCTGCAACGATCATTCTGCACCCCAATCTCCAATCTCTGCTCTCTACAACAGTCCTTTTGCACCCCCAGTCTCCAACATCTGCTCTCTATAAGATCTTTCTGCAAACCAGTCTCCAACCTCTGCTCGCTGTAACTGTCCTTCTGTACTGGATTCTCCAACAATTGCTCTCTGAAACCGTCCTTCTGCACCCCAGTCTCCAACATCTTCTTACTTTATCAGTCCTTCTGTGCCCCAGTCTCGAACCTCTGATAAATGTAACAGTCTTTCTGCACCTCAGTCTCCAACCTCTGCTTTCTGCAACAGTCCTTCTGCACGCAAGTCTCCAAATACTGCTCTCTGCAAAATTCCTCTGCACCCCAGTCTCCAACCTGTGCTCCCTGCAACAGTCCTTGTGAACCCCAGTCTCCAACATCTCCTCTCTGCAAAAGTTCTTCTGTACATCAGTCTGAAAACTCTGCTCTCTGCAATAATCCATCTGCACCCTAGTCTCCAAACTCTACTCTCTATAACAGTCCTTCTGTACCTCAGTCTCCAATCTTTGCTCTATGAAACAGTCCCTCAGCACACAAGTCTCCAAAATCTGATCTCTGAAACAGTCCTTCTACACCCCAGACTCCAACCTCTGCTCTCTGCAACAGTCCTTCTACACCCCAATCTCTATACTCTGCTCATCCCAAAGATTCTTCTGCACCCCAGGCTCTAACGTCTGCTCTCTGCAACAGTCCTTCTATACCTCAGTCTCCAAACTCTGCTCTTTGTAACAGTCCTTCTGTAGCTCAGTCTCCAACCTCATCTCTCTGTAAGACCCTATTAAACCCAGTCTGCAAACTCTGATCTCTGTAACAGTCCTTCTGCACCCCACTCTACAACCTCTGCAGTCTGTAACAGGCCTTGTGCACCCCAGTCTCCAAACTCTGCTCTCTGCAAGGATCCTTCTGGAACCCAGTCTCCAACATCTGCTCTCTGCAACAGTCCTTCTGCACCCCAGTCTCGAAACTCTGCTCTCTGCAAGATCCTTCTGCACACCAGTCTCCAACTGCTGCTCGCTGTAACAGTACTTCTGCAATCCAGTCTCCAGACTCTGCTCTCTGTAACAATAATCCTGCACCTCAGTCTCCAACATCTGCTCTCTGCAACAGTCTTCTGCAACCCAGTCTTCGACCTCTGCTCTCTGTAAAAGTCCATCTGTACCGGATTCTCCAACCTCTGCTTTCTGTAACGGGCCTTCTGCACCCCAGTCTCTAACATCTGCTTTCTCTATCAGTCATTCTGCACCCCAGTCTCCAAACTCTGCTCTCTGTAACAGTCCTTCTGTACCGGATTCTCCAACCTCTGCTCTTTGTAACGGTCCTTCAGCACTCTAGTATTCAACATCTGCTTTCTCTATCAGGCTTCTGCACCTCAGTCTCTCACCTCTGCTTTCTGCAACAGTCCTTTGCAACCAAGTCTCCAAACTCTGCTCTCTGCAACATTCCTTCTGCACCCCAGTCTCCAAACTCTGCTCTCTGTAATGATCTTTCTGCACCCTAGTATCGATCCTCTTCCCTCAAAAACAATCCTCCTGCACCTCAGTCTCCAAGCTCTGCTCTCTGCAAAGATCCTTAGGCACCCCAGTCTCAAAACTCTGCTCGCTGCAACAGTCCTTGTGAACCCCAGTCTCCAACATCTGCTCTCTGCAACAGTTCTTCTGTACCTCAGTCTGAAAACTCTTCTCTCTGCAATAATCCATCTGCACCTGAGTCTCGAAACTCTACTCTCTGTAACAGTCCTTCTGTACCTCAGTCTCCAATCTCTGCTTTATGCAACAGTCCTTCTGCACCCAAGTCTCCAACATCTGCTCTCTGAAATAGTCCTTTGACACCCCAGTCTCCAACCTCTGCTCTATGCAACAGTCTTTCTACACCCCAGTCTCCATACTCTGCTCACCCAAACGATGCTTCTGATTCCCTGTGTCCAACGTCTGCTCTCTGCAACAAACCTTCTACACCCCAGTCTCCATCCTCTACTCTCTGCAACAGTCCTTCTATAGCCCAGTCTCCATACTCTGCTCGACCCAACGATCCTTCTGCACCCCAGTCTCCAACCTCTGTTCTCTACATCATTTCTTCTGCACCCCAGTCTCCAAATTCTTCTCTCGGTACCAGTCCTTCTGTACCGCAGTCTTCTACCTCTGTTCTCCGTAAGGGTCCTTATGCACCCCAGTATCCAACCTCTGCTTTCTGTATCAGTCGTTTTGCACCACAGTCTCCAAACTCTGCCGTCTGTAAGAGTCCTTCTGCAACTCAGTCTGCAATCTCTGCTCTCTGCAACAGTCCTTGTGCACCCCAGTCTCCATCCTCTGCTCTCTGCAACATTCCTTCTGCACCCCAGTCTCCAACATCTGCTATCTGCAACAGTCTTACTCCACCCCAGTCTCCAAACTCTGCTCTCTGTAAGAGTCCTTCTGTACTGCATTCTCAAACTCTGCTCTGCACCCGAATCTCCAAATTCTGCTTTCTTGTCAGTCCTTCTGCACCCCAGTCTCCAAACTCTGCTCTGTGTAACTGTCCTTCTGCACCTTAGTCTCCAACGTCTGCTCTCTGCTACAGTCCTTCTGGAGCCCAATCTCCATCATCTACTCTCTGCAACAGTCCTTCTGCACCCCAGTCTCCAACCTCTGTTCTTTGTAAGAGTCCATCTTTATTGGAGACTCCAACCTCTGCTCTCTGATAATGGTCCTCCTGTACCCCAGTCTTAAATTCCTGCTTTTTGAATCATTTCTTCTGCTCCCCTGTCTCAATCCTTTGCTCTCTATAACACTCCTTCTGCACCTCAGTCTCCAACCACTGCTCTCTGCAACAGTTCCTTCTGCACCCAAATCTCCAACTTCTGCTCTACGCACAAGTCCTTCTGCACCCCAGTATCCAACCTCTGGTCTCTGTAACAATCCTTCTGCACCCCAGTCTTCAAATTCTGCTCTCTGCAGAAGTCCTTCTTCACCCCAGTCTCCAACCTCTTCTCGCTGTAATATACTTCTGTTCCCCAGTCTCCAAACTCTACTCTCTGTAACAGTTTTTCTGCACCGGAGTCTCCAAACTCTGCTCTCTGTTACAATCCTTCTGCACCTCAGTCTCCAAACTCTGCTCTCTGCAATGGTCATTCTGCAACCCTGTCTTAAACCTCTGTTCTTGCAAAAGTCCTTCCTCTTTCCAGTCTCCAATCTCTGCTCTTTGTAACAGTCCTTTTTACCGCAGTCTCCAATCTCTGCTCTCTGTAAAGGTCCTTCTGCACCTGAGTCTCCAAACTCTACTCTCTGTAACAGTTCTTATGTACCGCAGTCTCAAAACTCTGCTCTCTGTAACAATAATTCTGCACCTCAGTCTCCAACCTCTGCTCTCTGCAAATGTGCTTCGGCACCCTAGTCTCCAACCTCTGTTCTCTGCAACAGTCGTTCTGCACCCCAGTCTCCAACCTCTGCTCTCTATAGCAGTCCTTCTGTACCGGAGTCTCCAAACTCTGCTCTCTTATCCGTCCTTCTTCACCCCAGTCTCCAACATCTGCTTTCTCTATAAGTCCTCCTGCACCCCAGACTCCAACCTCTGCTCTCTTTAACAATCTTTCTGCACCTCAGTCTTCAAACTCTGCTTTCTGCAAGAGTCCTCCTACACCCCCGTCTCCAACCTCTGCTCTCTGCAACATTTCTTCTGCACCCGAGTCTCCTACCTGTGCTCTCTGTAAAAGTCCTTTTGCACTCCAGTCTCAAACCTCTGCTCTGTGTAACGATGCTTCTGCACCCCAGTCTCTAACATCTGCTCTCTGCAATGATCTTTCTTTACCTCAGTCTCCAATTTCTGCTCTCTACAACGATCCTTTTGCACCCCAGTCTCAAACATCTACACTCTGTAACAGTCCTTCTACACTTAAGTCTCCAACCTCTGCTCTCTGCAACAGTCTTTTTGCACCCCAATCTCCAATATCTGCTCTCTTCAACAGTTCTTCTATACCCCAGTCTCCAACCTCTGCTCTCTTAAACAGTCCTTCTCAACCCCACTCTCCAACCTCTGCTCTCTGTAACAGCCCTTCTGCACCTCAGTCTCCAAACTCTGCTCTCTGAAATAATCTTCTGAAACCCAGTCTTCAAACTATGCTCTCTGTAACAGTTTTAATGCTCTCCAGTATAAAACTCTGCTCTCTTTAAGAGGCCTTCTACACCGCAGTCATCAACCTCTGCTCTCTGCAACGATCCTTTTGCACATCAGTCTTTAACCTCTGCTCTCAGCAATGGTCTTAATGCACCCCAGTTTCCAAACTCTGCTCTTCGCAACAGTCCTTCTGTACCCAGTCCCCAAACTCAGCTCTTTGAAAGATCCTTCTGCACCCAAGTCTCCAAACTCTACTCTTTGTAACAGTCCTTCTGCACCCCAGTCTTCAACCTATGCTCTCTGTAACAATCCTTCTGCACATTAGTCTTTATCCTCTGCCCTCAACAACCGTCCTTATGCACCCCAGTCTCCAACTTCTGTTCTTGGCAACAGTTCTTCTGCACCACAGTCTGCATCATCTGCTCTCTGTAAGAGTCCTTCTGTACTGCAGTCTCCAACCTCTGCTTTCTGTAACGGTCCTTCAGGACCCCAGTATCTCACCTCTGCTTTCAGTATCAGTCCTTCTGCACACCAGTCTCCAACCTCTGCTATCTGTAATATTCCTTCTGCACCTCAGTCTCCAATCTCTGCTCTCTGTATCAGTCCTTCTGCACCCCTGATTCCAAACACTGCTATATGAAACAGTCCTTCTGCACCTCAGTATTCAACAACTGCTTTCTGCAACAGTCCTTCTACACCCCAGTATCCAAACTCTGCTCTCTGTAACGGTCCTTCTATACCCCAGTCTCCATAATCTGCTCTCTGCAACGATCCTTCTGCACCTCAGTCTCCAACGTCTGCTCTGCAAAAGTCTCTCTAAAACACAGTCTCAAACCTCTGCTCTCTGGAAGATCCTTCTGTAACCCATTTTCCAAATTCTACTCTCTGTAACATTCCTTCTGCACCCCAGTCTCCAACCACTACTCTCTGCAATGGTCCCTCTGCACCCCAGTCTCCAACCTTATTCTCAAAAAGAGTTCTTCTGTACCGCACTCTTCAAACACTGTCCTCTGTAAGGGTGCTTCTTCACCCCAGTTTCCAAACTCTGCTTTCTGTATCAGTGCTTCTGCACCACAGTCTCCAAACTCTGCTCTCTGTAACAGTCGGTCTGCATCTGACTCTGCAAACTCTGCTCTCTGCAACAATCCTTCTTCACCCCAGTCTTTCACCTCTTCTCTCTGTAACAGTCCTTCTGTACTGCAGTCTCCAAACTCTGCTCTCTGTAACGGTCCTTCTGCACCCAAGTCTCCAAACTCTGCGTTATGTATCAGTTATTCTGCAACCCAGTCTCCAAACTCTGCTCTCTGTAACAGTCCTTCTGCACCTCAGACTCCAACCTCTGCACTCTGCAACAGTCCTTATGCACCTCAGTGTCCAAATTCTGCTCTCTGTAAGCACCTTCTGAAACCCAGGCTCCAACCTCTGCTTTCTGCAATGGTCCTTCTGGACCCTAGTCTTCAATCTCTGATCTCTACAATAGTTACTCTGCACCCCAGTCTAAAACATCTGCTCTCTGTAACAGTCCTTCTGTATTGCAGTCTCAAAACTCTGTTCGCTATTAGGGTCCTTCTGCACCTCATTTTCCAACCTCTGCTTTCTGTATCAGTCCTTTTGCACCACATTCTCGAAACTCTGCTATCTGTATGAGTCCTTCTGAACCTCAGACTGCAGCCTCTGCTCTCTGCAATGGTCCATATGCACCCGAGTCTCTAATTTCTGCTCTCTGCAATATTCCTTCTGCACCCCAGTCTCCAACATCTGCAGTCTGCAACAGTCCTTCTCCAACCCAGTCTCCAAACTCTGCTCTCTGCAACAGTCCTTCTACACCCCAGTCTCCAAACTCTGCTTTCTGTATCAGTCCTTCTGCACCACAGTCTCCAAACTTTGCTCTCTGTAACAATCCTTCTGCACCTCACTCTACAACCTCTGCTCTCTGCAACAATTTCTCTGCTCCCCAGGCTTCAAACTCTGCTCTCTGTAACAGTCCTTCTGCACTGCAGTCTCCAACCTCTGCTGTCTGTAACAGTCCTTCTGCACCCGAGACTCCAAACTCTGCATAATGTTTCAGTCGTTCTGCACACCAGTCTCCAACCTCTGCTCTCTGTAACAGTCTTTCTGCACCTCAGAATCCAACCTCTGTTCTCTGCAAAAGTACTTCTGCACCCCAGTCTCCAACCTCTCCTCTCTGCAACAGTTTTTCTGCACCTCAGTGTCCAAACTCTGCTCTCTGTGGGGTCCTTCTAAAACCCAGTCTTCAAACTCTGCTTTCTGCAATGGTCCTTCTGCACCTCAGACTCCAACCTCTGTTCTCTGCAACAGTACTTGTACACCCCAGTCTCCATAATCTGCTCACACCAGCGATCCTTTTGCACCCAAGTCTTCAAAATCTGCTCTCTGCAACAGTCCTTCTTCACCCAGTCTCCAAACTCTGCTCTCTGCAACAGTCCTTCGGCACCGCTGTCTCCAACCTCTGCTTTATATATCAGTACTTCTGCACCCCAGTAACCAACCTCTACTCTCTTAACAGTCATTCTTCAACTCAGTCTCCAAATTCTGCTTTCTGCAACCGTTCTTCTGCACCCCAGTCTCCAACCTCTTCTCTCTGCAACGATCCTTCTGCACCCTAGTCTCAATCCTCTGCTCACTGCAACAGTCCTTCCGAACCCCAATCTCCAACATCTGCTCTCTGCAACAGTTCTTCTGTACCTCAGTCTTAAAACTCTGCTCTCTGCAATAATCCTTCTGCACCCCAGTCTCCAACCTCTGCTCTTTTTTACAGTCCTTCTGTACCTCAGTCTCCAAACTCTGCTCTATGCAACAGTCCTTCTGCACTCAAGTCTCCAACATCTGCTCTCTGAAACAATCTTTCTACACCCCAGTCTCCGACCTCTGCTCTGTGCAACAGTATTTCTAGACCCCAGTCTCCATACTCTGCTCCCACCAACATTCGTTCTGCACCCCAGTCTCCAACGTCTGCTCTCTGAAAAAGTGTTTCTACACTGCAGTCTCCAAACTCTGCTCTCTGCAACAGACCTTCTACAACGCAGTCTCCATACTCTACTCGCCCCAACGATCCTTCAGCACCCCAATCTCCAACCTCTGGTCTCTACATCAGTTCTTTTGCACCCCAGTCTCCAACCTCTGCTCTCTGTAACAGTCCTTCTGTACCGCAGTCTCAAACTGCTGGTCTTCGTAAGGGTCCTTATGCACCCCAGTATCCAACCTCTGCTTTCTGTATCAGTCGTTTTGCACCACAGTCTCAAAACTCTGCCCTCTGTAACAGTTCTTCTGCAACTCAGTCTGCAACCTCTGCTCTCTGCAACAGTCCTTCTGCATCCCAGTCTCCATACTCTGCTCTATGTAATGGTCATTCTGTACCTCAGTCTCCAATCTGTGCTCTATGCAACAGTCCTTCTGCACCCAAGTTTCCAACATCTGCTCTCTGAAACAGTCTTTCTCCACCCCAGTCTCCAACCTCTGCTCTCTATATCAGTCCTTCTGTACTGCATTCTCCAACCTCTGCTCACTGTAAGGGTACTTATACACCCGAGTCTCCAACCTCTGCTTTATGTATCAGTCCTTCTGCACCCCAGTCTTCAACCGGTGCTCTGTGTAACTGTCCCTCTGCATCTTAGTCTCCAACCTCTGCTCTCTACTACAGTTTTTCTAGACCCCAGTCTCCAACCTCTGCTCTCTGTAACAATCATTCTGCACCTCAGTCTCCAGTCTCTGCTCTGTGTAACAGTATTTCGGCACCTCACTCTCCAAACTCTCCTCTCTGTAAAAGACCTTCTGCACCCCAGTCTTCAACCTCTGCTCTCTGTATCAGTCCTTCTGCACCCCAGTGTCCAACCTCTGCTCTCTGAAACGATCCCTTTGCACCCCAGTCTCCAAACCCTGCTCACTGCAGCAGTCCTTGTGCACCCCAATCTCCAACATCTGCTCTCTGCAATAGTTCTACTGTACCTCAGTCTGAAAACTCTGATCTCTGCAATAATCCTTCTGCACCCGAGTCTCCAACCTCTGCTCTGTGTAACAATTCTTCTGCACCTCAGTTTTCAACGTCTGCTCTGTATCAGTCCTGCACCCCTGTCTCCCACATCTGCTCTTTTTAACAGTCCTTCTTCACCACAGTCTTAAACTTCTGCTCTGTGTAACAGTCCTTCTGCACCCCATTGTACAACCTCTGCTATCTGCAAGGATCCTTCTGAAACCCAGTCTCCAACATCTGCTCTCTGCAAAAGTCCTTCTGCACCCAAGACTCCAACATCTGATCTCTGCAACAGTCCATCTGCACCTCAGTCTCTAAACTCTACTCCACGTAAGATCCTTCTGCAACCCAGTCTCCAACCTCTGCTTTCTGCAAAATTCCTTCTGCACCCCAGTCTCCAACCTGTGCTCTCTGTAAAAGTTCTTCTGCACCACAGTCTCCCACCTCTTCCATCTTGAACGATCCTTCTGCAGCCCAGTCTCCACCTCTGCTCTCTTCAACGATTCTTCTGCAACTCAGTCTCCAACTTCTGCTCTCTTCAACTATCCTTCTGCACCCCAGTCTCCAACCTCTGCTCTCTGTAACTGTTTTTCTGCACCTCAGAATCTAACTTCTGCTCTCTGCAACCGTCCCTCTGCACCCCTGTCTCCAACCTTTGCTCTCTGCACCAATCCTTATGCACCCCAGTCTCCAACATCTGCTCTCTGCAACAGTCCTTCTCCAACCCAGTCTAAAACCTCTGCTTTCTTCAACGGTCCTGCTGCAACCCAATCTTCAACATCTGTTCTCTACATCAGTCCTTCTACTCCCCAGTCTCCAACCTCTGCTCTCTGTAACAGTCCTTCTGTACCGCAGTCTCCAAACTCTGTTCTCTGTAACGGTCCTTCTGCACCCCAGTCTCAAACGTCTGCTTTCTGTATAAGTCCTTGTGAACCATGGTTTCCAACGTCTGCTCTCTGTAACAGTCCTTCTTCACCTCTGTCTCCAAACTCTGAACACTGCAACCTTACTTCTGTACCACAGTCTCCAACCTCTGCTCTCTGTAACGGTCCTTCTACACCCCAGTCTCCACATCTTCTTTCTGTATCAGTAATTCTGCACCCCAGTCTCCAAACTTTGCTCTCTGTAACAATCTTTCTGCACCTCAGTCTCTAACCTCTGTTCTCTGCGACAGTTCTTCTGCACCCTAGTCTCCAACATCTGCACTCTGAAACAGTTCTTTTATAAACCATTCTTCCACCTCTGCTCTCTGTAACAGTTCTCCTTTATTGCAGTCTCCGAACTCTGCTCTCTGCAACGGTCCTTCTGCACCCTAGTCTCCAAACTCTGCTTTCTGTATCAGTCCTTCTGAACACCAGTCTCCAACCGCTGCTCTCTGTAACAGTCCTTCTGCAACTCAGTCTCCAAATTCTGCTCTCTGCAACAGTCCTTCTGCACCCAAGTCTCCAAAACCTTCTCCCTGCAACATTCCTTCTTAACCCCATCCTCCAAACTCTGCTATCTGCAACAGTCCTTCTGAACCCCAGACTCCAACTTCTGCTCTGTGTAACAATCCTTCTTAACCTCTGTCTCCCACTATGCTCTTTGCAATGGTCCTTCTGCACCTCTGTCTCCAAACTCTATTCTCTGTAACAGTCCTTCTGCACCTCAGTCTCCAACCATTGCTCTCTGTAGGATCCTTCTGCAACCCAGTCTCCAAACTCTTCCCTCTGTAACCGTCGTTCTGCAACCCTTCACCAAACTCTGATATCTGTAACAAGCCTTCTGCACCGCAGTCTTTAACCTCTGTTCTCTGTAACAGTCCTTCTGCACTCCAGTCTCAAACCTCTGCTCTCTACAAAGATCTTTCTGCACCCCAGTCTCCAACATCTGTAATCTCCAACAGTCCTTTTGAACCTCAGTCTGAAAACTCAGTTCTCTGCAACGATCATTCTGCACCCCAGTCTAAAAACTCTGCTCTCTGTAACAGTCCTGTTCCACCTCAGTCTCCAACCTCTGCTCTCTGTAAGATCCTTCTGCAACCCTGTCTCCAAACTCTGCTCTTTGTAACAGTAATTCTGCACCCCAGTCTCCAACCTCTGCTCTCTATCACAGTCTTTCTAAACCCCAGTTTACAATCTCTGCTCTCTGCAACAGTCCTTCTGCACCCCAGTATCCAACTTCTGTTCTTTGTAACAATCCTTATTCACCTCAGTTCCCGAACACTGACCACTGCAATTGTCCTCCTGTACCCCAGTCTATAGCCTCTGCTCACTGCAACGATCCTTATGCACCCCAGTCTCAAACCTCTGCTTTCTGCAACAGTACTACTGTAAATCAGTCTGAAAACTCTTCTCTCTGCAAGGATCCATGTGCACCACAGTCTCTAAACTCTGCTTTGTGAAACAGTTATTCTGCAACTCAGTCTCCAACGTCTGCTCTCTGTAACAGTTTTTCTGCACCCCAGGCTCCATCCTCTGCAAGCTGTAATATGCTTCTACACCCCAGTTTCCTAACTCTGCTCTCTGTAACATTCCTTTTTCACCCCAGTGTCCAACCTCTTCTCTCTGCAACGGTCCTTGTGCACGACAGTCTCAAACCTCTGTTCTCGGCAACAGTCCTTCTTCACCCCAGACTCCAAACTCTGCTCTGGATATCATTTCTTCTGCACCTCAGTCTCCAACCTCTGCTTTATGTAAGATCTTTCTGCAACCCAGTCTCCAAACTCTGCTAACTGTAACAGTCCTTCTGCACCCCAGTCTCAAACCTCTGCTCTGTGCAACAGTTCCTCTGCACCGCAGTCTCCAACCTCTTCTCTCTGAAAGATCCTTCTGCACCCCAGTCTCCTAAATCTAATGTCCGTAACTGTCCTTCTTCACCCCAGTCTAACACCTCTGCTCACTGTAACAATCCTTCTGCACCTCAGTCTCCAACATCTGCTCTCTGCAACGGTCCTTTAGCACCCCATTCTCAAACCTCTGTTGTCTGCAAGATTCCTTCAGCATGTCAGTCTCCAACCCCTGCTCCCTGCAAAAATCCTTCTGCACCCCAGTCTCCAACCATTGCTCTCGGTAACATTTCTTCTGCACCTCAGTCTCCAACCTCTGCTCTATGTAAGATCCTCTGCCACCCATTCTCCAATCTCTGCTCTCTGTAACAGTCCTTCTGCACCGCAGTCTCCAACCTCTGCTCTGTGCAACAGTTCCTCTGCACCGCACCCTCCAACCTCTTCTCTCTGAAAGATCCTTCTGCACCCCAGTCTCCAAATTCTGCTCTCTGCAGCAGTCCTTCTTCAACCCAGTCTCCAAACTTTGCTCTCTGTAATGGTCCTTCTGAACCTCAGTCTCTATCCTTGCTCTCTGCAACAGTCCTTCTGTAACCCAGTCTCCAACCACTGCTCTCTGCAACAATCCTTCTGCACCCCAGTCTCCAAGGTCTGCTCTCCACAACAGTCCTTCTGCATCCCAGTCTCCAACCTCTGCTCTCTGTAAGATCCTTCTGCACCCCAGTTTCCAACCTCTGCTATCTTCAAAGTTTTTTCAGCACCTCAGTCGTGAACCTCTGCTCTCTCTAATGGTCCTTCTGCAACCCAGTCTCAAAACTCTGCATTCTGTATCAGTCCTTCTGCACCTCAGTCTCCAACCTCTGCTCTCTTGAACAGTTTTTCTGCACCTCAGTTTTCAAACTCTGATCTCTGCAATTGTCCTTCTGCAGGTCAGTCTTCAAACTCAACTCTCTGTAACAGTTATTCTACATCTCAGTCTCCAAGCTCTACTCTCTGTAAGATCCTTTTGCAAACCAATCTCTAAACTTTGCTCTCTGTAACAGTACTTCTGCATCGCTTCTCCAAACTCTGCTCTCTGTAACAGGCTTTCTGCACCCCTTTCTCCAACATCTACTCTCTGGAACAGTCCATATGCACACAAGTCTCCGACCTCTGCTCTCTGCCACAGTCATTATGCACCCCAGTCTCTAACATCTGCTCTCTACATTAGTCTTTCTGCACCTCAGTATGAAAACTCTGCTCTCTGCCACGATCCTTCTGCACCCCAGTCTCCAACCTGTGTTCTCTGCAACAGACTTTCTGCACCGCAGTCTCCAAACTCTGCTCTCTATAACAGTCCTTCTGTACCGCAGTCTCCAACCTCTTCTCTGTAATGGTCCTTCTGCACCCCAGTCTCCAAACTCTGCTTTCACTATCAGTCCTTCTGAACAACAGGCTCCAACCTCTCCTTTCTGTAACAGTCCTTCTGCACCTAAGTCTCCAACCTCTGCTCTATGCAACAGTCTTTCTGCAACCCAGTCTCCAACCTCTGCTGTCTGCAAGAATCATTCTGCACTCCAGTCTCCAACATCTGTTTTCTGTATCAGTCCTGGACCACAGTCTAAAAAATCTGCTCTCTTTAACAGTCATTCTGCACCTCAGTCTTTAACCTCTGCTCTCTGCAACAATCCTTCTGCACCCCAGTCTCTAACGTCTGCTCTCTGCCACAGTCCTTCTGCATCTCAGACTCCAACCTCTGCTCACTGTAAGATTCTTTTGCACCTCAATCTCCAAGCTCTGCTCTATGTAAAATCCTCTGCCACCTATTCTCCAATCTCTGCTCTCGGTAACAGTCTTTCTGCACCCCAGTCTCCTACCTCTGTTCTCTGCATCAGTCCTTCTGCACCATAGTCTCCAACATCTACTCTCTGCAACAGTTCTTTTCCACCCCAGTCTCCAACCTCTGCTCTCTGTAACAGTCTTTCTGTACTGCAGTCTCCAAACACTACTCTCTGTAAGGGTATTACTGGACCCCAATCTTCTTCCTCTCCTAACTGCAACAGTCCTTCTACACCGCAGTCTAAAACCTCTGCTCTCTGCAACAGTCTTTTTGCAACCCACTCTCCAACCTCTGCTCTCTGTATCAATCCTCTGCACCTCAGTCTCCAAGCTCTGCTCTCTGCAACGATCCTTCTGCAACTCAGTCTCCAAATTGTACTCTTTGTAACAGTGCTTCTGCACCTCAGTCTCCAACCTCTGCTCTCTGTAAAATCCTTCTGCAACCAAATCGCCAAACTCTGCTCTCTGTAACAATAATCGTGCACCCCAGTCTCGAAACTCTGCTCTCTGTAACAGGCTTTCTTCACCCCAGTCTCAAAACTCTTCTCTCTGTATCTGTCCTTCTGGACCCCAGTCTCCAACCTCTGCTATCTGCAACAATCCATTTGCACCCTGTCTCCAAGCTATGCTCGCTACAACAGTCCATGTGCACCCAGTCTCCAACATCTGCTCTCTGCAATAGATCTTCTGTACCTCAGTCTGAAAACTCTCCTCTCTGCAACAATCTTTCTGCACCCCAGTCTCAAAACTCTGCTCTCAGTAACAGTCCTTCTGTACATCAGTCTCCAACCTCTGCTTTCTGTAAGACCCTTTTAAACAAAGTCTGCAAACTGCTCACTGAAACACTCCTTCTGCACTCCAGTCTCCAATCTCTGCTCTCTGTAACAGGCCTTCTGGACCCCAGTCTCCAACCCCTGCTCTCTGTAAGAGGCATTTTTCACCCCAGTCTCCAACACCTACTCTCTGCAATGATGCTTGTGCACCCCAGTCTCAAACATCTGCTCTCTGCAACAGTCCTTCTGCACCCCAGTCTCCAACCTCTCTTCTGTGTAAGATCCTTCTGCACACCAGTCTCCAACCTCTGCTCGCTGTAACATTCCTCTGGAACCCAGTCTCCAACCTCTGCTTTCTTTATCCATCCTTCTGCGCCCCAGTCTCCAACATCTGCTTTCTCAATAAGTCCTCCTGAACCCCAGTCTCCAACCTCTACTCTCTTTAACAGTCTTTATGCACCTCAGTCTCCAACCTCTGGTTTCTGCAAAAGTCCTCGTGCACCCCCGCCCCCACCCTCTACTCTCTGCAACATTCCTTCTGCACCCGAGTTTCCTACCTGTGGTCTCTGTAAAAGTCCTTCTGCACCCCAGTCTCTAACCTCTGCTCTCTGCAATGATCTTTCTGCACCTCAGTCTCCAACTTCTGCTCCCTGGATCGATCCTTCTGCACCCCAGTCTCAAACATCTGCACTCTGTAACAGTCATTCTACACCTCAGTCTCCAAACTCTGCTCTCTGCAACGATCTTTTTGCACCCCAATCTCCAACATCTGCTCTATTCAACAGTCCTTCTATACCCCAGTCCCCACTCGCTGCTCTCTTAAACAGTCCTTCTGCACCCCACTCTCCAACCTCTGCTCTCCTTAACAGTCCTTCTGAACCTCAGTCTCCAAACTCTGCTCTCTGAAAGAATCTTCTTCAACCCAGTCTCCAAACTCTGCTCTCTGTAACAGTCCTTCTGCACCTCAGTACCAAACTCTGCTCTCTGTAACAGTCCTTCTGCTCCTCAGTACCAAACTCTGCTCTCTGTAGCAGGCCTTCTTCACCCCAGTATCCAAACTCTGCTCTCTGCAATGGTCCTTCTGCACCCCAGTCTCCAACCTCTGCTTTCTGTATCAGTCCTTCTGAAACCCAGTCTCCAAAGTCTGCTCTCTGTAACAGTTAATCTGCACCTCAGTCTCCAAATTCTGCTCTCTTCAACAGTCCTCTGCACCCAAGTCTCCAACACCTGCACCCTGCAACAGTCCTTCTTCACCTCATTCTCCCACCTCTGCAATTTGCAACAGTCCTTCTGCACCCCAGACTCCAACCTCTTCTCTGTAACAATCCTTCTGCACCTTTGTCCCCACCTCTGCTCTCTGCAATGGTCCTTCTGCACCTCAGTCTCCAACCGCCACTCTCTGTAACAGTCCTTCTGCACCTCAGTCTCCAACCTCTGCTCTTTGTAAAATCCTTCTGCAACCCAGTCTCCAAACTTTGCCATCTGTAAAAGTCGTTCTGCATCCTTTCACCAAACTCTGTTCTCTATAACAGGCCTTCTGCACACCAGTCTCAAACCTCTGCTCTCTGCAAAGATCCTTCTGCACCCCAGTCTCCATCCTCTGTAATATCCACAGTCCTTCTGCACCTCAGTCTGAAAACTCGGTTCTCTACAACAATCCTTCTGCATCCCAGTCTCCAAACTCTGTTCTCGGTAACTGTCTTGTTCCACCTAAGTCTACAACCTCTACTCTCAGTAAGATCCTTCTGCAACCCTGTCTCCAAACTCTGCTCTCTGTAAGAGTCCTTCTGCACCCCAGTCTACAACCTTTGCTCTCTGCCACAGTCTTTCTAAACCCCAGTTTCCAACCTCTGCTTTTTGCAACAGTCCTTCTGCAACCCAGTATCCAACTTCTGTTCTCTGTAACAATCTCTCTGCACCTCAGTTCCCAAACTCTGACCTCTGCAATGGTCCTATTGCACCTCAGTCTCTAACCTCTGCTCTCTGCAACGATCTTTCTGCACCCCAGTCTCCAACATCTGCTCTCTGCAACAGTCATTGTGTACATCAGTCTGAAAACTCTTATCTCTGCAAGGATCCTTGTGCACTACAGTCTCTAAACTCTGTTTTCTGTAACAGTCTTTCGGCAACGCAGTCTCTACCCTCTGCTCTCCGTAACAATCCTTCTGAACCCCAGTCCAACCTCTGCTCTCTGTAAGATCCTTCTACATCCCAGTTTCCAAACTCTGCTCTCTGTAACATTCCTTCTCCACTCCAGTCTCCAACCTCTGCTCTCTGCAATGGTCCTTTTGTACGACAGTCTCCAACCTATGGTCTCGGCAACAGTCTTTCTGCACCCCAGTATCCAAACTCTTCTCTGGGTATATTTCTTCTGCACCTCAGTCTCCAACCTCTGCTTTATGTAAGATCTTTCTGCAACAAAGTCTCGAAACTCTGCTCTCTGTAACAGTCCTTATGCACCCCAGTCTTAAACCTCTGCTCTGTGCAACAGTTCGTCTGCACCGCAGTCTCCTATCTCTGCACTCTGAAAGATCCTTCTGCACTCCAGTCTCCAAACTCTGATCTCCGTAACAGTCCTACTTCACCCCACTCTCCAACCTCTGCTCTCTGTAACAATCCTTCTGCACCTCAGTCTCCAACATCTGCTCTCTGCAACAGTCCTTCTGCACCCCATTCTCCAACCTCTGTTGTCTGCAAGAGTCCTTCAGCATATCAGTCTCCAACCCCTGCTCCCTGCAAAAATCCTTCTGCACCCCTGTCTCCAACCATTGCTCTCGGTAACATTTTGTCTGCGCCTAATTCTCCAACCTCTGCTCTATGTAAGATACTTCTGCCACACAGTCTCCAATCTCTGCTCTCTGTAACAGTTCTTTTGCACCCCAGTCTCAAACCTCTGCTCTGTGCAACAGTTCCTCTGCACCCCAATCTCCAATCTCTGCTCTCTGTAAGATCCTTTTGCACCCCAATTTCCAAACTCTGATTTCTGTAAAAGTCCTTTTTCACCCCAGTCTCAAACCTCTGCTCCCTGCAACAATTTTTCTGCACCCCAGTCTCCAACTTCTGCTCTCTGCAACAGTTTTTCTGCACCCCAGTCTTTAACATCTACTCTCTGAAACAGTCCTAGTGCATCCCATTCCCCACATCTGCACTCTGCAACAGTCCTTTTGTACCCTGGTCTCCAAACTCTGCTCTCTGTAACAGTCCTTCTGTACTGCAGTCTCCAAACTCTGCTCTCTGTAAGGTTCATTCTCGACCAAGTCTCCAACCTCTGATTTCTGAATCAGTCCTTCTGCACCCCAGTCTCCAACCTCTGCTCTCTGTAACAGTCCTTCTGCATCTCAGTCTTTAACATCTGCTCTCTGTAACAGTCCTTCTGCACCCAAGTCTCCAAACTCTGCTTTCTGCAGCAATCCTTATACACTCCAGTCTTAAATCTCTTCTCTGTGTAACAGTCCTTCTGCAACCCAGTTTCCAATCTCTGCTCTCTGCAACAAACTTTCTGCATCCCAGTCTGCAACATCTGCTCTCTGCAACCGTCCTTCTGCACCCAAGTCTCCAACCTCTGCTCTCTGCAAGGATCCTTCTGCACACCAGTCTCCAACCTCTGCTCTCTGCAATAATCCTACTGCACCCCAGTCGCCAACTTCTGCTCTCTGTAACAATCCTTCTGCACACAGTCTCCAAACTCTGCTCTACGTAATATTCTTCTGTGACCCAGTTCCAATCTCTACACTCTGCAACCGTCCTTCTGCACCCACGTCTCCAACTTCTGCCCTCTGCAATGATCCTTCTGCACACCAGTCTCCATCCTCTGCTCTCTGTAACAATCCTTCTGCACCACAGTCTCGAAACTCTGCTCTACGTAATATACTTCTTCAACCTAGTCTCCAAACTCTGCTCTCTGTAACAGCCCTTCTTTACCCGGTCTCCAACCTCTGTTCTCTGTAACAGCGTTCTGCACCCCTATCTCCAAACTCTGCTCTCAGTATCAGTCCTTCTGCACCCCAGTCTCCAAACTATGCTATCTTTAACAGTCTTTCTGCATCTCAGTCTCCTAACTCTTCTCTCTGCAACAGTTCTTCTGCACACCAGTCTCCAACGTCTGCACTCTGAAACAGTTCTTCTCCACTCCAGTCTCCAACCTCTGCTCTCTGTAACAGTCCTCTTGTATTGCAGTCTCAAAACTCTGCTGTCTGTAATGGTTCTTCTGAACCTCAGACCCCAACCTCTGCTTTATGTATTAGTCCTTCTGCACCCCAGTCTCCAACCTCTGCTATCTGCAACAGTCCTTCTGAACCTCAGTCTCCAAATTCTACTCTCTGCAAAAGTCCTTCTGCACCCATGTCTCCAAACTGCAATCTGCAACAGTATTTCTTCACCCCAGTTTCCAACTCTGCTATCTGGAACAGTCCTTTTGCATTTCAGTCTCCAAACTCTGCTCTCTGCAACAGTCCTTCTACACTCCAGTCTTCAACCTCTGCTCTGTGTAACAGTCCCTCTGCAACCCAGTTTCCAATCTCTTCTCTCTGCAACGATCCTTCTGCATCCCAGTCTCCAACATCTGCTCTCTGCAACCGTCCTTCTGGACACAAGTCTCCAAACTCTGCTATCTGCAACGATCCTTCTGCACACCAGTCTCCAACCTGTGCTCTCTGCAATAATCCTACTGCACCCCAGTCGCCAACCTCTGCTCTTTGTAACAATTTTTCTGCACCGCAGTCTCCAAACTCTGGTCTACGTAATATTCTTCTGCAACCCAGTCTCCAAACTCTGCTCTCTGTAACAGCCCTTCTTTACCCAGTCTCCAACCTCTGCTCTCTGTAACAGCCTTCTGCACCCCATTCTCCAAACTGTGCTCTCTGCATCAGTCCTTCTGCACCCCAGTCTCCAAACTCTGCTCCCTTTAACAGTCTTTTTGCATCTCAGTCTCCTACCTCTACTCTCTGCAACAATTTTTCTGACACCAGTCTCCAACGTCTGCACTCTGAAACAGTTCTTCTCCACTCCAGTCTCCAACCTCTGCTCTCTATAACAGTCCTCCTGTATTGCAGTCTCCAAACACTGCTGTCTGTAATGGTCCTTCTGCACCTCAGTCCCCAAACTCTGCTTTCTGTATCAGTCCTTCTGCACCCCAGTCTCCAACTCCTGCTATCTGCAACAGTCTTCTGCACCTCAGTCTCCAAATTCTACTCTCGGCAAAAGTCCTTCTGCACCCATATCTCCAACACCTTCTCCCTGCAACAGTCCTTCTTCACCCAAGTTTCCAACGTCTGCTATCTGCAACAGTCCTTGTGCACACCAGTCTCCAAACTCTGCTCTCTGTAACAGTCCTTCTGCACCTCAGTCTCCAAATTCTGCTCTCTGCAACAGTCCTTCTGCACCCAAGTCTCCAACCTGTGCTCTCTGCAATAGTCCTTCTGCACACCAGTCTTTAACCTCTGCTCTGTGTATCAGTCCTTCTGCACCCCAGTCTCCAAACTCTGCTTTCTATAACAGTCCTTCTGCACCATATGCTCTAACATCTGCTCTCTGTTACAGTCTTTGTATACCGCACTTTCCAAACTCTGCTCTTTGTAACGGTCCCTCTGCACCCCAATTTCCAACCTCTGCTTTCTGTCCTTCTTCACCTCAGTCACCAAAATCTGCTCTCTGTAACCTTCCTACTGCACCTCAGTCTCCATCCTCTGCTCTCTGTAACAGTCCTTCTGAATCTCAGTCTGAAACCTCTGCTCTCTGCACGATCCTTCTGCACCACAGTCTCGAACCACTGCTCTCTGTAAAAGTCGTCCTGCACCTCAGTCAACAACCTCTGCTCTCTGTAAGATCCTTCTGCAACCCAGCCTCCAAACTCTGCTCTCTATAACAGTCCTTCTGCAGCCCAGTCTCCAAACTCTGCTGTCTGTAACAGTCCTTCTGCATGACATTCTCAAACCTCTGCTCTTTTTAACGGTTCTTCTGCACCCAGGCTCCCACCTAAGCTTTCTGTATCATAATTCTTCAAACCAATCTCCAACGTCTACTCTGTGTAACAGTCCTTCTTCATCTTAGTCTCCAAACTCTGCCTTCTGTAACAGTCCTTCTGCACCCCAGTCTCTGAACTTTGCTTTCTGCAGCATTCCTTCTGCACACCAGGGTTTAACCTGTTCTCTCTGTAACAGTCCGTCTGCACCCCAGTCTCCCACCTCTGCTCTCTGTAATGATCCTTCTGTAGCCCAGTCTCCACCTCTGCTCTCTGCAATGATTCTTCTGCAACTCTGTCTCCAACTTTTGCTGTCTGCAACGATCCTTCTGCATCTCACTCTTCAAACTCTGATCTCTGTGACAGTTTTTCTGCACCTGAGTCTCCCACCTCTGCTCTCTCCAACCGTCCTTCTGCACGCCAGTCTCCAACCTCTGCCCTCTGCAATAATCCTTCAGCACCCCAGTCTCCATCGTCTTCTCTTCTTAACACTCCTTCTGCACCCCAGTGTCCAACATCTGTTCTCTGTAACGTTGTTTTGCACCCCAGTTTCCAAACTCTGCTCTCTGTAACATTCTTTCTCCAACCCAGTCTCCAACGTTTGCTTTCTTCTACGGTCCTGATGCAACCCAGTCTCCAACCTCTCTTCTCTGAAACAGTCTGCTCCCCAATTTCAAATCTCTGCTCTCTATAACAGTCCTTCTGATTTGCAGTCTCCAACTTCTGCACTCTGTAATGGTCCTTCTGAAACCTAGTCTCCAACCTCTGCTATCTGTATTAGTCCTTCTGCACCACAGTATCCAAACTGTGCTCTCTGTTACAGTCCTTCTGCACCTCAGTCTCCAAACTCTGCTTTCTATAAGATCCTTCTGCAACCAAGTCTCCAAACTCTGCTCTCCGTAACAGTCCTTCTGCACACCAGTCTCCAACCTCTGCTCTCTGCAATGATCCTTCTGCACCCCACTCTCCAACCTCTGCTCTCTGAAACAGTCATTCTGAACCCCAGTCTCCAACATCTGCTCTCTGCAACAGTCCTTATGCACCTCAGTCTGAAAACTCTGCTCTCTGTAAGGATCCTTGTGCACCCCAGTCTCCAAACTCTGCTTTCTGTAACAGTCCTTCTGCACCTCAGTCTCCAACTTCTGCTCTCTGCAACAGTTCTTCTGCACCCCAGTCTTTAACATCTACTTTCTGAAACAGTCGTTATACCCCTGTCCAAATGCAGAAGAATGAGACCTGAACAATCGCTCACCCTGAAAAAGATCAACTCAAAATTCATTAAAAGACCCAGGCACTAGACCATAAATATGCAGTTTCTAGGAAAAAACAAAGTCAATACTCCAACCTACAGGCAGAGGCCATGACTTTCTCAATAGGATGCCAAAGCTCAGGATATAAAACCAAAAGTTAGCTAATAGGATGGCATCAAATTAAGAAGGTTCTGCACAGCAAAGGAGACAATTAGAATATGAAGAGAGAACCTACGGAAAGGGAGAAAATCTTTATGAGGGTGTCTTCTAAAATAGGATGAATATTCAGAATATTAATAAAGAACTCAAAAAACTTAACATCAAACCAACAATTATTAAATAACCCAATTATCAAATAACCCAATTACCAAATGGGAAACTAAATGAACTAAACAGACAAGTCTTAGAAGAAAATATGTGAGTGGCCAACAAATATATGAAAATACTTGCAAGTAAAGACTACCCTGAGATTTCATCTCACTTCAGTGACAAAGGCAACCACCAAGAATACAAACGGAAATGAGTGTGACAAGGAGAGAATTGGAGAGAAAGGAGCACTCTCACCCTGTTGGTTGGCATGTAAATCAGCACAATCACCACGGAAATTGGAATGGAGGCTACTCAGGAGTAGCCATGGACCACCCTGCGACCCAGCTCTACCTCTGCTTGGTATTTATCACAGCGGATCGAAGTCATCATACTATAATGACACATACATGCCCAGGAACCAGACGAGGTGACATCAGTGGATGAATGGATAAAGAACATCTGGAATATGCACACTGGAATTTCATTCAGCCATAAAGAAGAACGAAATTATGTCATGCTGGAAGATGGATGGATCTTCAGAAAATTGAGGGAAATAAGCAACTCAGAAAGTTAAGGGCTGTATGTTTTTCTTCTGATAAAGCTAGAGGGGGAAAAGGAAGGAAAGTTGAAAAGGGAGTCACATCATGAAAGTTGAAGGAAGATCAGTAAAGTCAAGGCACAAGGGGAGGAGGTGAGAAAAAGGGAAATATTGGAATGATATTGGCCAAAGTTAACGGTTGTTTTGTGTGCATGTTCAAATATGTGTCAGCAAATCCCACCATTATGGACCACTACAATGCACCAATGAAGTGTGAAAAGAAGAGTTTCACATTACATGGGACAGGCACTATTCTAGGAGGGTGCCCATTTTTTGCCATCTATAAATACCACGATCATTTACCACTGTCAAAAATCTCTACAGATTCAAATGTTCTGATCACTGCTCCACCATATGGCCTCTTCTACTTCAGGGTCCCCTTATTCTCACTGAAATCAGGGAGCCCGTTTCAACCATGCCATCTGTTAATGTCTTCCCAGGCTGCCGAGGACAGCGGCTGCGGGTTTCACAAGGATCTGGTGCTGCCTTCTGAACGCATGTCCATGAGGCCTTGGCGAAGGCTGGTGCTCCAGGCCCTCCTCCAGATACAGCTGTGAGGCCAGGGAAGGGGTCACATAACACGCCATCCAACACCTTATTTATTTCTGATCACAATCCTTTCCATTATTCCAGGATCATATTGGTCATTGAACTTAAGCAAACACTGAGTCCAGATTTCAGTCCATCAACCAAAGAGAGTCTAATAGCCACTCCCCGTGGCTCAGGAAAATCCTTGGCCCTAACATTTCTGGTGATTACGTCCCTGTGACTGCATTCAAGATGATCCAGCAGAATGTCGTGACTTTTTTGGTCTAGAAGACTCAAACAAATTATCTTATATATTCTTAAGGCTCCTATTAACAAAATACAGTAAAATATTTACCTTTTATTTTGGTGTGAACCTTATACTCTCCTGGACTTTATTTTATACTCTTACCTGAGGCGTTCTAAGATCAGACCCCAATTAAGAGTCTGGTGACAATTTGGGATGATGGATGAGCATGTTAAAGACAATTGGGCTGGGGATGTGACTCAAGCAGTAGTGCGCTTGCTGGCACGCATACGGCCCGGGTTCAATCCTTAGCACCACATATCAACAAAGATGTTGTGTCCGCCGAGAACTAGAAAATGAATATTAAAAATTCTCTCTCTCTCTCTCTCTCTCTCTCTCTCTGTCTCTCTGTCTCTGTCTCTGTCTCTGTCTCTGTCTCTCTCTCTCTCTCTCTCTCTCTCACTCACTTTCCCCTATCCTCTCCTCTCCTCTCCACTCTCACTCTGTCTTTAAAAAAAAAAGACAACTTCCCCGGTAGAGTCATCATAGGGTCTTCAATTTAGGGAAAGCTAGTCTCCTTGGGTGAGAAGGGGCTGCTTCTGACAGCAAAGAGGGTTAATGGAGATTTCAGGGTTCAAGGCTCTGAGATTTGTCTAATTCCACTGGTATTTTGCCATTCTAATTAACAAGGTCTCAATCATTCCCCCATTAATGTCCTAATTGACATAAGAGAGACCTGGAGAAATTGTGGATTTATAATTTTCTTTGTACTTCTGAAATTTGGAGAATTGGATGTTTTATTCTGATATTAACCTTTATCTGTTTCCAGAGAGAAAATATTTCTGATGATCTCAACCTAACTTGAAGAAGGAATATAATGCTTGAACCTATCATTTTTCTCTTGTAAGTTTCCCACTCCAGTCAGTAACAGCAGTCTGTAGTCATGTTGTAATGTTCATTCCCACCCTGAAGGTCGATGGTGTTATTTCAAAGCTCAGTTTTCCGTAGACATTGGATTTCAGGCCACGATAAATTAAAGTCTCTGTTGGGTCATTGAACACCAGGAATTATCAGGTCTCCTTTCCCATGGGCTGTGACATCATCAACATATTCAATTCCTTCAGGTCAGACATCTAACCTACCTCCTCAGATCTGTTATCTAGAACCATCTCTGATGTAAACCACTATTGTGGTCAGTGCCACAGTGGTCAGGTAGAGATGAAGAATGACTCTTGATGTCTTAGGGTAGAGGAAGTTGACACAGAAAAAAGTTATAAAATGGTTGGGAGATCTGGAAGAAAAAAGGAAAATAGGGCAGGTGACACAATCCCATATATGGAAACCCTAACTTCTCTGAAAAGAGACGTTCATTCCACGCTATTGGGACCCACATTCAGGAACAGTGGACTAGGAGCCTGCACACACAGCTCCTGGCACCAAGGAGATTAGTTCCTGCCTCTACATGGCTGGTTTTCTCCTGCTGCTATGGGATCAAAAAGAACCCGCTTTCCTCTTTCTTTTTCTTCCTCTCTGCCTAGTGTTTGGCTGATCTTGACAGAACCTCTTAAAATGGAGGCCTTCAGGCAGGGGAGTGTGGGAAACGAGGTTCTTGTACTTTCTGTCCCTCTGGTGTGGGGAGAACACAGAAGGACAGAGATAGTGCTGAACACCAACATAAGGTGTCCGACACACTTGAACCTGAAAGTGGGAAAAGGGTGTTTGTGAAAAGAGAGGAGAGAAAGGAGTCTCAGAGATTTTAAAAGTGGGAGTTGGAGTTAAAGCTCCAGATACAGACTCTCTAACCAGGTGCCTACAAGTCCCTGGGAGGCATCTTTTTTCAGATGACTGTATACTTTAGTTTGAAGATTGGTCTAGACTTTGATCATGCAAAGGGATGCACACCCTCCAGCCAGCTTCCTCAGGGCACTCTGGACCTCGTTGCTTCTCAGGCTGTGAATGACGGGGCTCAACAGTGGGCTCACCACACAGAAAAGCACAGAGACCAGGGTTTCCATGTCCAGCCTTCTCTGGGCCTGTCATAGTGGAAGTTGGCTGTTCCATAGAAGACCACCACAACAGTGAGGGGGGGACGCACAGATGGAGAAGGCCTTCCTCCTGCCCTGGACAGAGGGAATTCCCAGGATGGCCGCCATGATAAGTGTGTAGGAGCCTGCAGTGAAGAGCCAGGTGCTCAGCCCCATGGTGACACTGACCACGTGGAGCACAGACTCCTTGACAGAGGTATCTGAGCAGGAGAGCTTGAGGAGAAATAGGGCGTCACAGAGAAAGTGGCTGAACTGGTGGGACCCACACAGAGTGAGTGTGATTGCCAGCACCGTGTGTGTGACCAAATTCACCAGCCCACACAGCCAGGACCCAGTCACCAGGCCAACACAGACCTTCACACTCATGATGACTGGGTACTGAGGAGAACGGAAGGTGGCCACACAGCACTCATACTGCCCACGCAGCCAGTAAGAAGCTTTCTGTGCCAGCACTTGTCACCAAGAAGAAGATCTGGGAAAGGCAGCCCTCATAAGAAATGGCCTTCTTCTCCCAGAAGAAGTTCACCAGCAGTACTGGGAGGGTGGTGGATGTATAGCAGACGTCCAAGAAGCTCAAATTGCATAGGAAAAGGTACATTGGAGTGTGGAGAGAAGGACTGAACCTGGTGGCCACTATTATGAGCATGTTCCCCAGGAGAGTGGTCAGGTAAATGAACAGAAAGAGCAGAAAGAACCAGCCCTGTAGGTTGGAGTGGTTGGAAAATCCCAAAAAGATGAATTCAGTGACAAATGATTGATTGCTCATTTCCAATTGTATCATAGCTACAAAACAGAGAAAAAGAGACCATGACGAGAATGGACTGAGAGCACCCCAAACAGGCTTGTTAATCTGCAGCAACATGGCAAATAATATTGTATACAGAGATGCCTGGACTCTGGAAAGAGATGTATAGGAGTGACTTTAGAGAGAGCATAACTTCTCACAGACTTTTTCATGGGTGCTCTTTTGGAAGAATAAATAGAGACTTGGTCAAAATGCACAACCAGCTATCAAACTCTGTGTCTTATTGAATCTGCAGTATCTCCCTCCTAACACAGTGCTTCACTGTGATGAATTCTTTTTTGTATGTCTGTTATTTCAAGTAATAAGGTTTCATTGTGGAAAAATGAGGAAAATGCAGAAATTTATTCAGAAAAATAGAACAGTTCACAAAATCAAAGCTCTCTGCATTCATCCCATTCTACCTCTATCTATCTTTAAAATATACAAAGCAAAATTTCCCAATATTGTACTCTATTTAGTTGTTTGCCTTGTAATCTTAATTTCCTAACATGAAATTAAGTTAATATCTCCGTTTTTATTGAATATAAAAACCTTCCATTCCATTTACTATCATAAATATTGGAACAGAAGCTTTCATACATATGTATCTGTGATCATCTCTGATTATTTTCTAAAAGTAAAATTATAAGTCACCTGCTTTTAAATACATTGATCTATTTTTTCAGTAGAAATTTTATTTTTTTAAGTTTTATAAGATACAAGAAATTTTGACAAATGATATATACTTAGGTATTTTTCTTCTTTTGTATTATAAGATTTACCTCACCAAACATTACATTTCCTGAAAAAAAAATGATTGATACAATTACTGATTTTCTATCATGTTACCCATGCTAATCCGTGATCCATTGTTTTCAACTAAAATTTCTGTTTCTTTTTCAATCTTAAATAAAAAATATTATAGTAAAACAGTAGGCTCTTGGTCCAGATAGATGTGGATTGAAATCCATCTGTTGTTTACTAGATGTTGTTTGTAAAAATGTCAGCTCATCTCTATTTCTCAGTTTGTTCCTTGCTTAAGATATTAATGATGTCTATTTCAAAACTGCTGAAAAAAGTGTTGAGATAATATAAGCTATGTGTCTGGCACATTACATTTACTCAATGCCTTTTATCAAGTTAGAAAATTTCTATCCATTTTTTTCTAGTATTTGTTTTTGGTGTATGTGTGCTGGGTTTTGAATTCAGAGCCTTATGCATACTAAGCATGCACTCTACCACTGGACTTTGCCCCTAGTTTCATTTAGTTATAGTTTTTATCATAAATAGGTATTGAATTTTCTTATTTTCTCTGCAACTATTCAAATGATAAATATTTTTTCTTATTTAGTCTGTTACTATGAAAATTTGGTTGATTGAATTTTTGAATATTGAACCAGCCTTGCATTCTGGGATTGATCTCAATTACTGTAATGTTATCCTTATTCTATATGGCTGAGTTCAGTTTGTTAATATTGTTCCCTGCTTTCTTTTGTGTAGTTTATTTTCGCTGTTCTCCAGAGATAATCTATTTCTTGAAGAATTCTCAGCTGTATTCTACTGTTATTTTCAGTCAATGCATGTTAGTGGACTAGTGGGAAACAGAGAAGGGATTTCTGATGTTTCCAGGAAGCCCTGCCTTAGGTACTGTAAACTCAGTCACAGAAATATGGCCTTCACACTGACCCACTTTCTAGCAATATGGCTGAGCCTAGTTCTTATTCTTCCCGACGTTAGACATTTCGGTCTGTTCCTTTCCATAGCTGCAAAGGTTTTTCGTTGAGTGTCCTAATGTAACAGTTTCTGTTACTCTTGCCCCTGAAGATTACAGCTTTTGTTCTTTGCAAAAAATCAGGAAATGGGTCTGGGAGGAGTTTTGACTGCTGTTGCTGCTCTTTGTCCCTCCACCTATCCAAGAAATGATACCGTTAAAGACACTTTCTCAGAATACTTCCCTATCTTCCTGAGAGCATTTGGTGGAATCCATGGAGAAAACAGCTCTAATGGTCAAATAATAATGGTGGTACTTTTTTTGGAGCTCAGGGGTGATATCAGCAGAAGCATGAAGGAATTTTCTAAAGTGATGGAAATGTTTTATATCCTGATTTTTGGTAGTTCATATATAAGTAAAATATTATAAACCTGTACACTTTAAATCTGTGTATTCTTTGAGTACAAATTATACTTCAATTTTTAAAAATAGCCTTATTTTAAAAATAAGTAATTAATGGGGAAGAGTGGTACCTGCCTTTAATCCCAGGTACTTGGGAGACTAAGGCAGGAGGATCATAAATTTGAAACTCTGCAAGGCCCCCGCCCCAAATAATTGAAAGGGCTGGGGATATAGCTTCATGGTAGAGTGCCACTGGGTTTAATCCCCATTACTGCAGTAAGTAAGTAAGTAAGTAAGTAAGTAAGTAAGTAAGTAAGTAAATTGATAAAAAGAAGTGAAAGCATTTTTTCAAGATGATTTTTAACTCAGGATTGGTTGGAACCACATGTAAATATTTTTTTTAGGTCTCTAAGAGGTTAAGTATTTTCTTTCATTTATTTGCATTACTCTACTTTTTTTTTTTACCACAGTGATAGTCCAGGACATATCACATTTTACAAGTGACATCAGTTGTTTCCTGATCACGATCTGTTTGAAGCAGTGAATGTGATTGGTGGGTGCATTCGGTCTGTATCACTGATACAAAGCCTTGCTCACCATGATGGATGGGTGTGTGCATTTGTGTGTGTGTGTGTGTGTGTGTGTGTGTGTGTGTGTGTTATTGGTTGTGGGATTGGTCTTGTCTGAGAACACTGTCTTATAGCATCTCAGGCAACATTGATGGCAGAAATCTCAAAGAATATAGCAGGAATCTGCCATCTAAGGCTCAGCAAGCTCAGAACATTTGGTTATCCTAATTGCTATAAATAGAAAGACCCTCACTATTGAGCTTCTCTGAGAGCTGCATCACACTGGGGCGGAAAAAGGGAGCCCATTTCCATAGAGATGTACCCTGTTTCTATGGAGACTCCAGCTAGGCTTCAAGGGGCTGGTGGGATAGTACCAGTGGATGCTGCCAAGCCCTGGGTCATTCTGAGGAGCCTGCTACTTCAGGGGAAATGGCAGGGTATAGGCCTATGGGGCCGGGACTAGGCTCTGTGAAGCTGTGTCAGGGCTGATTTCTAAGCAAGGTACTTGGCAATAGAAACCTCGGAAAACGTCCCACCCCCCACCATTCCATGGGTGAGAGAGCCCAGGTGTGTCTCTGGAAGCCAGGCTTGGGTATGAGCATGAACATTAATGATTGCAGAGTATCAACAATAGGGGACCATAAATCTCTTTCAGGTGAGTGCAGATTGAATACAGGTACATCTGGATGGAGATAGACTGGGTTTTAGAAAATCATCAGATCTCTAGGTCTAGAAAACGCAGATAGACCCACTCATGGAATTGTGCATGTGAGTTTAAAAAGCAAGGGTCGATAACTGTGAAACCTGGTTCCCCAGGTTTTAGACACACCTGTTTAGTTCAAAAGAGTGATCTGAGTGCTAAAACAAGATCAAAATGAAGTGGTATGTATCTGAAGACGTGCTGTGTTGAAGGTGGGAGAAAATCTCTGAAGCCCTCAAGGAGAAGGATATGGTGAACTTTAAAGTCCTAGTTGAAGAGGACACGGTAAAGACAACAAATCATTTTGGGCAGGCTGGCTAGCTGTTGGGATCACTCAGGAAAAAAGGAATATGTGAGGAATAGCAGATGTAGAGGAGGCTTTGGTGGATTTGATTTGAGTAATATTGAATGTAAGTTATCTGTGGGATAATCACGTGGAAATGCCCTTCACAGACAGCCTAGAACTGCAGGTGTGGATTTGGGAGTCATTGTCTTGAAGGCAACTGTTACAGCAAAGGGTGAATATGAAATCCCCCAGGAGAATAGAGAAAGTAGAGAAGGAAATAGAGAAAGTAGGGATTCTTGTTATACTTGGTGTTCACGAAAATTGTAGTAAAAGTTTATCCAGAAATGACTAAAAACACCACACTATCTAGGTCAGTTGTAGGTATCGCTTTCTCTAAATAATTTCCCTAAACAAGAGGTTACCTTATTAGCATTGATTTACAATAAATCAACTTTGAAATGGAGCTGGAAGCTACATGTACTTGACATTTCTTACGTTCTCTGTTTTCTCTATCAACTACCTTGATGAACTTCAAGTCATTTAGAAATCACTGACATGTACTTTCTTTTAACTCCCCGTATCAAAAAGATCAATATGACAATCTCTTTTATAGGTAGATATCTAGATGTTTTCAGGAAAAAAAATAAAATTCCACATAGAAGGCAGTTCCAGCAGATTTTACTATGGGAAATTGGTACATGGTCTGTGGATGTGTAAAAGGGAAAACTAAACGTAAATATTCAGGGATTTAAAAATACAATCTCTGAAGTTGTGAATACTGCTATTGTCAAGGTCTTAAATATAAAGGTAAGTTCAGGAGGGACAATTTCATGGGGCATTAAAAAATCTCCCAATGTATGTTTATATAATTTTTTTTATTGGTTGTTCACAACATTACAAAGCTCTTGACATATCATACTTCGAACAATAGTTTCAAGTGAGTTATGAACTCCCATTTTTACCCCAAATACAGATTGCAGAATCACATAGGTTACACATTCAAATTTTTACATAATGCCATACTAGTGACTGATGTATTCTGCTACCTTTCCTATCCTCTACTATCCCCCTCCCCCCCATCTTTTCTTTCTATCCCATCTACTGTAATTCATTTCTCTCCTTATTTTTCTTCCAATTCCCCTCACAACCTCTTTTATGTAGTTTTTTATAACAATGAGGGTCTCTTTCCTTTTCCATGCAATTCCACTTTTCTCTCTCTTTCCCTCCCATCTCGTGCCTCTGTTTAATGTCAATCTTTTCTTCCTGCTCTTCCTCTCTACTATATTCTTAGTTGCTCTCATTATATCAAAGAAGACATTTGGTATTTGTTTTTTAGGGATTGGCTAGCTTCACTGAGCATAATCTGCTCTAATGCCATCCATTTCCCTGCAAATTCCATGATTTTGTCATTTTTTAGTGCTGTGTAATACTCCATAGTGTATAAATGCCACATTTTTTAATCCATTCATCCATTGAATTATCTACATATAAGTTTTTCCCTTGTTTTACTGGCTAATTTTTTGTAGGTAACGGGTGTGGGGTAGGGTGAAGGATGATACCCAAACAATTTTCTTTATCCTCTATGCTCTTTATTAATGTAGGGCATTAGATTGAATCATCATCATGGTCACCATTAGAATCTATTATTAACAATCATAACTCATGAATGACACTTTGTGACACAATATGTACTTGCTCCTTAGAATTTATATAATGCAGCATAGGAATTAGATCAACTTAATAGTAAACCCTCTGCTCTGCAATAATAATAAGCATAATCATCATAATCATCTAGGGCATATTTCATAGAAAAATAATTTGAGTGTGAGTCTTCTTAGATTGCTTCAATACACATAAATGCCTGACTTTAAAAACCTTGTTTAATGTAGTTTAAAAGTGGCATGTTTTCTGTAAAAATTAGATTGAATTTCAGATAATCCATTCTATCAAAACTCAGTGAAGTTCTTTGAAAAGATGAATTTTTACATACCTGAATCCATCAGGATTTTTCAAATTGAGTAACGAATAGAGACACACATTAGAAAAAAATACCTAACACTTATTAAATGCCTATAATACTATTACATACATTAAATTATTTGGTTTACACAACAACCTATAAGATAAACTATTATCCCGATTTTAAAGAAAAAAGAATTGAAATTAATGCACAATATATTAATGCAAGTAGGGAAACATCAATGAATCCCTTTAATTTGCATTATGTACATTAATTTGTACATTTAATATGTATTAACAATTATGATTTAGAAAACAAAAAAAGAAATTGACTCAGAAAATTTATCATGTAATAACTATTATTTGTAGTGATACTTTGTGACCTGATGATGATACCATATATTAGTAAACTGTCTTATTATCTTCAATGCCCAGACATTCTTGTCTTTGGTTCTAATAATTCATTGCACATGATTAATAGGCCAACACAGCTTTCATTAAAATTCCAAATTTCAGGGCCTTCAGAAGCTTAAAGTATTTAAATTTCAATAGAAAGTCGGTGTTTCAGTTAAGCACAACTAATTTTAAAATCTAAATATAAACCAAATAAAATAAATAAGTATAGAGTCTTAAAAGAAGAACTTTTTTTTTTGCTTTGTCAATAAATGAAATGTTTTGCTGTCTAACCTTAGGGATTCATTTCCTCAAAAGAAAAAAAAATGGGCATGACCAAAACGAGGATGAATGGTGTGATCATGAAAACCCTTATGCACATCAGGGAAACAATGATTCCTATTTGATCTCAATAGCACAAGCAATGATTAAAATTTTTAAATTCAATTTTATGTTACCCAGTAAATTGCTTAAAACACACACACACACACACACACACACACACACACACACACACACACACACACACAGTACAAGGTCAATTTTTTCAGAAAAATATCTGAATGATTTCAGGTGCTTGTGGCAATGTGAATTTATTACTGTGAAATCTATGAGCTATCTGGCCTGGCCCAGAGTTTTCCTCATATCCTTCCATGTGGTGTGGGTGCTTGGAGCCGAGGGAAAGATCAGAGGTCATTGTGCAGAACAGTTGGCCTCAGTCAGTGAGTTCCAAGTGTTCCCAGTGATGCTGGTCCAAGGACACACTTTGGGGGAGGCTGGGCTCTTTCTCTTAACATGCAGGGATGCCCTTACCCCTAACTGGTAGGTTTAAAATCTCAATAAATTCACCAGGAAAAAGCCTCTCTCCTGTTTTGGAGATTCAGCACTCAATTCAGCATTTAACATCTCTTTCAGTTCTGTTTTTTTGGGGCCGGGGTGTAGGGGGGCAGTTAGAGGAGATTGAACTCAGGGGCTTGACCACTGAGCCACATCCCCAGCCCTTTTTTATATTTTATTTAGAATCAGGGTCTCACTGAGTTTCTTGGTGCCTTTTTTTGCTGAGGCTGTCTTTGTACTCACTATCCTCCTGCCTCAGCCTCCTGAGCTGCTGGGTTACAGGCGTGCACCACTGTGCCAGCTCTTTCAGTTCTTTTTATTTCACCTGTGCTTCTTCTAGCATAAAGGGGAAAGGGAAGACAAATTATTACCTCTTACGATATGTCAGAGCCTTCTAGTTATAAAATTCTTCAAAATAAAAAAATTCTCTTTTCCATTTAGGATTTTAAAATTTCTTTTCTTGGTACTGGTTAGTTTCAATTCAAACCAATTTTGTTCCTATACAGGGTCTAATTTAGTCCTAAGCCAGATCTGCTAAGAAATCCAAAAAGGATAACATCTGATCCCTGTCCTGCTGCGCCCCGCCCCTGACTCAGGCAATGGCAAGGCCCTACTGAGGTGGATGGCGCAGGGCGTCCATCCTCTGGAGGAGCGCAGTATGTTTCTGGGAATGGGCTGATTTGTTTTTGTATTTCTTTAATAAGTGTAGTTTTGATTTCTCATATGACCATTAAGTATAAAGGAAAAATCATGACTTTCCCAATTAATGCAACTACTTCTAAAGCATAGATCTGTTTGCTCTAAATGCAATGATTCAGCTGTGGAGTGTAAATTGTTAATGTCTAAAGAAAAACTCCCTGTATTTTTGTCAAGGAAGTTTTTGAGAAATTAAATTAAAATCTAGAGAAGGAAAATTAATGTTAAGAAGATAGATTAGTGCTTAGTACTGGGCAACTTGTTCTTGTTCCTGTGCACAATGGTTTGTGCTCTTACTTTTGTTTGATTAAAAGTAATAACAAATCAACTACTTGCCGTAACCATGGCACTGGTTCCAGTCATTAAGTCAAGAAAGAATAGTCAAAGTATAGGCCAATAGTTTGGGACATTTGTAACTATTATTAAAAGTTAACTAAGCAGAAACAGCTCAAAGCAAAACTCGCACTGAAAGTACAAATGCTTGCTTATGCATAAGCCAAGATACATTCTTCTATTCTAATTTTAGCTACGTAATATTTTGTTTTGTTTGAATAATGATTCCTGTTTTGTAACCATAAAGTAGTGTAAGCCTGCCAAAATGAAAATTATATATGATCAACTTCACAAGTAAAGATTGAAATCAACACCTTCCCTTTGGTGTCTGTGTTGTTTCTCCACCCCCTCTTTCGCCGACTCCTCACCATTCGTTCGTCTCCTGAGACTCCCTGTTGGAGCTTATCTCCGACACTGTCCTTTAACCAACTTACAATCTAATGGGAAGATGAACTCAATATGTGCAGGAAACTTGGTAACAATTCTATGTAATCTACAAATTATGATTATTATCCCTTAGTGTTTGCTTGGGCACCTCTGGGAATGAAGCACTTAATACTTGTCAAAGCCCCTCATTCCATCTTGAATATATGCTCCTCCAGGTCCTAGTTGGGCCTCTCAATTTTGTTCTAAATGCTAGGGCAACACCCTGTGTAAATGTGCACTTAGTAAAGGTTTAAAGAATGAAGAAGGTCTTTCAAGTACATGCATGGAGCAGAGTTTTTAAAAGATTCTTTAAAGACTGTACTGTGTGGGACCTATAAGATCTAAAAGAGACTTGACAGAGGCGAGAGGACATTTCTGTTTAGTGGTTCTGGTGCAGATATCTTGCTGAAAAAAATAAAGCCTCTGTGGGTATAAGTGAGGTAGCATAGCCCAGCAGCTTGTGAGGAACTCAGTGTCTCCCGTCTCCTAAACATATCCCTTATGGAGACCATTGGCTCAGTTCCCACAGAACAAGCAGCTCTGCATCTTTCTTTCCTAATCAGTCATCTCAAAGTCAGGTGACCGAGAATGAAGTCACTTATGAGTGACCCCAAAATATAATATTTCTAAAGGAGGGGGGTTGTGTATGAAGTAGATTACTCACAAGCTTCAGGGATATATTACAGTTAATAAATTGTTTGAAACTCCCATCCCCAAGCATCCATGTGTTGTAAGATAGAGATGAAAACCCCTAGTTAGTGAATGAATACGTTTCTAAACATAACTTCTTCTACAATAATGATTTTTATTTAAACAGATATTTTGGTAGGTCTATTGTTATGCTATATTGTATCATAATGGGAACGTGTCCCTATACTTTCTCCGTAAAAATTATTCCTTTCTGTCCTGCTCATCAAAAGCAGAGTATTAACATTAAGCATTATCTATTGTTTACCATGAGTAATTTTCCACACTCATCACCTCACTTAAGGAATTTAGGAATCCCAGGGTTTCTGTTTATGTTTTGGGTTTTTTTCCAGTACTGGAGGCATCATGCTAAATCCCTCAGGTTTTGTGATAACCTCTGAAGTTTTTTCTACTCTGACAATACAAGTAGTATTGTGGAAACTTAGACACACATAGAAAAGGAGCTATGATAGGTCATTACATAAATGCCATCAAAATGGTAATGAAAATATGTACAATATTCTGTAATATGTTTTTAAGGTGTAGGTATATCCTGACTCTGGGATAGTGTTTTTGAAAATTGTGATGGTAAATAAACTACTTACCAGCAACTCTCACATAGAGGTGTAGATTTCTGGTTTTGGTGTGGCCCTTGCTGCTCTCCATACTAGCACCTGGTCTGCAAAGAAAGCTCTTGGTAAAACTGGCTGTTGGTCTCCATTCACCACAAAACAGACCTGTTATTCTGAGAGTTGCCTGTCTCATATCTGTGGCCTCATGAAGGAGTCAAAATCCTCTGATCTCTCACAATTCATTTTCCTGTGATGGACATTTATAGAGGTATGGGGCTGACCTGTTGGGAATATGCATCGTGTCTTTCCTCTGCAGCTTCTCTGGGACTCCTCAGTGTGCAAACACAACTCAAGGGCAACGGCTTGAGTTCAACTGCAACAATGGAGAGCAGTTAATTCGCTGTTGGATTCATTAATGTCTTGGCAATCACCTGTTTCCAGCATGCAGCGAGAAGATCAGCGTCCTCTCTCTTCTGGGATGTGGGTGAGCGAAGTTCAGAGTGAGATTTCTTCTAAGAAGTTGTGGGTGGCTGAAACCTCAAGACTGCCTTCCCTTCCCACTAGGGAGAGAAGGGGTCAGGGTGGGTGTACACTTATTAGGATGGATTTCGCACAGCATATGAAGTTTTTCCTTCATGTTACATACTTTGCCAGATGGACAGATATCAGAAGCCACAATATTAAAAGCATCCCCACTATCATCAGCTGATCCACTCCTGCTAAGGGCTGATCCATTACCAAACCCTGTATGACTTCGTGCCTCTTAATTTTATGATCCTGCTGATGCTCATGACCTGGTAAAGAAATTGTTTGCTATGGAGTTTAAAAGTAGGGGAAAAAAAAGAGTCATCAAACAACTGTTTCGGGCACAGATGTAGAAAAGACAACAAGCTTGAAAGTCTTGTAGTATTTTACTGAATAAAAACAAAAATAAAAGTATTAGATAAAGAGGTAAGTCTCTAAAACTTAAAATTTCCCATAATACAATGGGGTTTTCCTCATGCTTAGGAGAGACACATTAACAGTACTCCTAAAAGATTTTAGAATGATTAGCCATCAGGGAAAGGCAAAGCTAAAGCACATTTGATGAAGCACTTCACACATTCCAGGGTCTTCACCATAAAAGGAATGATAATAATGTGTTGTTAAGGGAGTGAGGAAATCAGAAGCTTTATTCACCACTCTTAATAATAAGGTAAGCTCGTTCCACTGGTCTGAAAATGATCTGGAACTTCTTCAGAAAGTTAAATATGGAGTTAATGATCCACCTCTTCCACTCCTACTTACAAACTCAAGATAAATAAAAAAGTTGTCCACCAATGATTTGTACATGAATGTTTATATAATGTTCATATTATATATAATGTTCATATTATATATACGAGTTTTATTCATATTAGTCAAAAACTGAAAATGACCAGGCAGGTCTGTAATCTAGCTACTCAAGAAGCTGAGGCAGAAGGATCACAAATTCAGGGACAACCTGGGCAAATTTGCAAGACCCTGCCTCAAAACAAAATTTTTAAAAGGGTTGGGCTTTGGCTTAGTGGTAGAACATTGTTTAGTGTGAAGGAGGCTCTGGGTTCAATGTGCAGTACGACACCCACACAGACACAAAGTAAAAATTACTATGCAGTGGGAAATGAACAAAAAATGTGGCATTTTCATAAGATGGAGATAAGTCACAATAAGGAAGAATAAACTAAAATACTTATACAAGCTACAATATAACTGAAAATTGCAAACATCCTAAGTGAAAGGAATCAGATTTAAAAGGTGCATATGGTATTACTTCATTAAAAATGTCCACAGAAACTCGAGTCTATACATGGGTCTTTCCACATGTGAAGGAGAAACACAGAAATGGTGTTTATTTAAAACGTAGAATAAAGATCCATTAGGAAAATGCAAGTCAAAGTCACATTGCACATAGCACTTCACATTCACAAGTGTTGGCTAGAGCTGCAATATTGGGAAAAGGGAGATTGACTGCTTTGGGTATAGGCTTTTTTTGGAGAGAAAAGTAATAAAAATATTCTGAAATACCTGTGGATTAGAGAACCCTGGTGAGGTCACAATGTGTCACATACTTAGCACAGTGTGCTTCCCCTGGATGGAGGGGCACCACAGTGGTCATGAGACACTGTGTATGGAGAGAGCGCTCTTGTAATTGTTGCTGAAGAGTTCACATATTTCTACAACTAAGACATATCCTAGAATGAAACCATCATCTAGTTCTAATCTCACTATACAGTCTGTCTCCCAGCAAGCTTCCTCAGGGCACTCTGGACCTCGTTGCTTCTCAGGCTGTGAATGATGGGCTTCAACATGGGGGTCACCACACAGAAGAGCACAGAAACCAGGGTTTCCATGTCCAGCCTTCTCTGGGCCTGTCATAGTGGAAGTTGGCTGTTCCATAAAAGACCACCACGACAGTGATGGGGGACGCGCAGGTGGAGAAGGCCTTCCTTCTGCCCTGGGCAGAGGGAATCCCAAAGATGGCCGCCATGATGAGTGCGTAGGAGCCTGCCGTGAAGAGTCAGGGGCTCAGGCTCATGGTGGCACTGACCACGTGGAGCGCAGACTCGTTGACAGAGGTTTCTGAGCAAGAGAGCTTCAGGAGCAATGGGGTGTCACAGAGAAAGTGGCTGATCTGGTGGGACCCACACAGTGTGAGTGTGATGGCCAGCACCATGTGTGTGACCAAATTCACTAGCCCACACAGCCAGGACCCAGTCACCAGGCTAACACAGACCTTCACACTCATGATGACTGGGTACTGAGAAGGACGGAAGATGGCCACACAGCACTCATACTGCCCACACAGCAAGTAAGACGCCTTCTGTGCCAGCACTTGTCACCACGAAGAAGATCTGGGAAAGGCAGCCCTCATATAAATGGCCTTCTTCTCCCAGAAGAAGTTCACCAACAGTACTGGGAGGGTGGTGGATGTGTAGCAGATGTCCAAAAAGCTCAAATTGCTTAGGAAAAAGTACATTAAAGTGTGGAGAGCAGGACTTACCCTGGTGGCCACTATTATGAGCATGTTCCCCAGGAGAGTGGTCAGGTAAATGAACAGAAAGAGCAGGAAGAACCACACCTGTAGGTTTGAGTGGTTGGAAAATCCCAAGAAGATGAATTCAGTGACAAATGATTGATTGCTCATTTCCAATGTTGTCATCACTACAAAACAGAGAAAAAGAGACCATGATGAAAATGGACTGAGAGCACCCCAAACAGGCTTGTTAATCTGCAGCAACATGACAAATGATATCGAATGAAAAGCAGCCTGGAGACTGATAACCTGTGGAACTGGTCTCAGGGAATCAGACCCATGGAGCAGCACACATTTGCAGGGTTGATGGTGGGTGGGAGTAACCAGAGAATTGCTAGAAGCCAACAGAAAGCCATTCGACCTCATCATGGTGTGAAGTCATTTCTCACAGTCTCAGTAATCTCTGTCTCCTGTTATCCTTTTATGTAAACATAGGATTTTTGGAGAAGTTCATTTTCATTGCAAATGTTAAGAAAAAAATTTACAAAGCAGAGTCATCATCTGCAGAAGCAGTCGGTGTTGCCTTCAGTGTTTTCCAATGTAGAGTTTTTCTCATTTTACATCAATCTTGATCTGTGTGTTCAGAAAGGCAGAAGTTAACTATTCCTGTACAATGCTGAAATTATCAGGGCCAGAGCAAAATAGAGAAAAGAAGTTGATAAAGTGGGGTTGGACTGGCTATCTTAAGTATACAGGGAAGATCAGTGGAGTAGAAGGAGAATGAGAGGGTGGAGAGGTTTGGGAAAGGAGGAAATTTGAAAACTCTTTACGCAGATCATGTTATGTGCTCATGGAAGTCTAAAACAGGGGAATGTACCTGTATGTATATGTAGAAAGTACCAGAGAGAAATTAACAGATAAATGACCCAAAGAAAGATCAGTAGAGAAAAAAGAATGGGGGCGGGAAGGGGAGGGAGATGGGGGGTTGGGACTGAATGGAGTAAATCAGATTCCATGCACTTAGGATCTTTTCCAAATCAACCCAACTTCTATGTATAACTATTATGCTGTAATAAAAAATTTAAGAAGATGACATGATCCTATCAGCAAAGAGTGAGATTTGAATTCTTCTTGACCTATTTGTATACCTTTAATTTCTTTCTTTTGTCCAATGGCTCTGGCAATTTCAAGGATGAAGTTGAATAGTAGTGGTGAAAGAGGGGGCACCCTGTCTTCTTCCAGTTTTTAGAGTGAATGCTTTCAACCTTTCTCCACTTAGAATGATGCTGCCTTGGGTTTAGCATAGATAGGTTTTACAATGCTTTTACAAAGTTCCTTCTGTCCCTAGTGTTTCTACTGTTTTGACAGGTAGGGGTGCTATATTTTGTTAAATGCTTTTTCTGCATCTATTGAGATGATCAATAAACTTACATCTCTTTTAAATAAACTTAAACTCTCCCCTTTGGCTAAACATTCAGATCATCTCCAGTCCTATAAATATTTTAATGAACATTTTCCTACATAAACATATGTGACCATTTCGAATTATCTCTTCAGAATAAAATTTAAATCTGGCATAAAAGAATTTGTTGTGCAGTTTCTATTTAAAGCTATCTCATGGGAGAAATTATATTAAGTGAAATAAGCCAGACACATAAAGAGAAATAGCAGTTTTTCACTTTTTTTTGGAAGCTAAATGTTGATCTCAGAGAAGTAGGTAGTAGAGCGGTGGTTATTGGATCCTGGGAGAGAATCACAAAAATCATTGTGAGTCTGATTTCTCAAAGAAGCATTTGAAGGACAGCCTGAAACTTGCTCTCTGAGTGTGGTCTTTACAAAAAAATAAGAGTGGACTTCTAACAGTGTCCTCAGAAAATCTCTCTTCTCTCCTCAGTGGGCAGGAGGAGGTCGATGGGTCTGGCTGCCTAGGAGCTAGCTGTGGTGTGAAAATGGGCAGGACCAGGATGGCTGGAGAATCTCAATAATCACTAGTAGACCACATTCTAGGTGAGGGCAGGCTGGAAACAGGCCATCCAGAAGGAAATGGCTTGAGCTCTGAAAATGACAGAATCTGTGGATTTAGGAAACTGTTGTGGGTCCAATCCAATCATAACACCTACTCCCTGGGTCAGTCCACAGTTGCCACAGTTACAACAGGCCTGACCAGAACAACCCGGAGAGGGAGATGCACTCTGGCCTCCTGGCTTGGAGGTTTGGTCTGGGGCCAGCTGATCCATTGTTGCCGGCCTGAGATAAGGTGGGACGCTGAGGTGGAAGGGAACAAGGGGGGAAGCGTCCCTAGCTCATGGCAGCCAGAATTTTGGGGTGGGGGAGGGGACAGGAGGAGACAATTCACAGGGGACAAGATGTGATTCCCCAGGGCATGTCCCCTGCCACGCTCCACCTGGCCACACTCCTCTCAATACAGTGGGCCTTTCAGATAATTAACCCACAAAATGGATGGATCCACAGATTAGGTCACAAGTCTCACAGTCTAATCATTTCACCACTGAACACTGCTACTGTGGCTGACCATGGGCTTTATGTGGAAGGATACCTTATTTCTAAGCCATAATAGTCTCTACAGTCCATGTGATTTTGTTAGAATACCTTCATGTAGTCAGGGAGAGTAATTTGGTTCCAAAACAAGATTAAAAGGAAATATCTGGTAACTGAAGATGTGATATTTGGAGCTTGGGGAAAAGCTCTGAAGAGGAGCCCTGGGTGGAGCACTTTAAAGTTCTGGTGATGAGGACACAAGAGGGCACCTGGTCTGTGGGGTAGCTGAGGGGAGTGGGATCACTCATTAAAACATGAAAAAATGAGAAGGAGCGTGTCTGGGGAGACGAAACAAGGAAAGGAGGTTGGGCCTGGAGTCTGGGTACCTGCGGGGTCTCCCCAAGGAGATTCCAGGAGGCAGCGGGACAGGTTCCCAGGAGATAGGCCTGGGAGTCATGGCTTAGAGTGACTATGGAAGTCACAGGTGCTCACAAAGCCAAAAGAGAGGAGGGTGACGAGAGGGCCTGATGGACTGTGCGGAAAAGAAGGTGTCCAGAAGGAGGCTCACCAGCTATCAGCAATCATTCTGCACCACACTGTGAAAGCCCTGCTCTCTGTACCAGGCGTTCTGCACCCCAGTCTAAAACCTCTGCTCTCTATAAGAGTCCTTCTGCACCCAAGTCTCCAACCTCTTCTCCCTGCAACAATCCTTCTCCACCCCAGTCTCCAAGTTCTACTCTCTGAAACACTCTTTCTGCACCCCAGTCTCGAACATCTGCTCTCTGCAACAGACATTGTGCACATCAGTCTGAAAACTCTGCTCTCTGCAACAATCATTCTGCACCCCAGTCTCCAACCTCTGCTCTCTGTAACAGTCCTTCTGCACCTCAGTCTCCAAACTCTGCTCTCTATAATATCCTACTGCACACCAGTCTCCAAACTCTGATATCTGTAACAGGCCTTCTGCACCCCAGTCTCCAACCTTTGCTCCCTGCAAGAATCTTTCTGCACTCCAGCCTCCAAGTTCTGCTCTCTGAAAGAGTCCTTCTGCACCCCACCTCGACCATCTGCTCTCTGCAACAGTCCTTCTGCACCTAAGTCTGAGAACTCTGCTCTCTGCAACAATCATTCTGCAACACAGTCTCCTAACTCTGCTCTCTGTAACAGTCCTTCTGCACCTCAGTCTCCAAACTCTGCTCTCTATAATATCCTTCTGCACACCAGTATACAAACTGTGATATCTGTAACAGTCCTTCTGCACCCCAGTCTCCAACATCTGCTCTCTGTAACAGGCCTTCAGCACCGCAGTCTTCAAGCTCTGCTCTCTATAACAGGCCTTCTTCACCCCAGTCTCCAAACTCTTCTCTCTGAAACGACTATTGTGCACCTCAGTCTCCAACCTCTCCTGTCTGCAACAGTCCTTCTGCCATCAGTCTCCAACTTCTGCTCTCTCTAAGATCCTTCTGCACCCCAGGTTCCAAACTCTGCTCTCTGTAACAGTCCATCTGCACCCCAGTATCCAACCTCTTCTATCTGAAACAAACCTTCTGCAAGACAGTCTCAAAACTCTGCTCACTGCAACGGTTCTTCTGCAAGCCAGTCTTAAACCTCTGTTCTCTGCAACAGTCCTTCTGCACCCCAGTCTCCAACCTCTGATCTCTTTAACAATCTTTCTATACCGCAGTCTCCAAACTCTGCTTTGTGTATCAGTCGTTCTGAAACCCAGTCTCCAACCTCTTCTCTCTGTAACAGTCCTTCTGCACCTCAGTCTCCAACGTCTGCTCTCAGCATCAGTGCTTCTGCACCCCAGTCTCAAATCTATGCTCTCTGCAACATTTCTTCTGCACCCCAGTCTCCAACGTGTGCTCTCTGTAACTGTCTTTCTGGACCCCAGTCTCATACCTCTGCTCTCTGTAAGTGCTTCTGAACCTCAGTATCCAACCTCTGCTCTCTGCCACTATACTTCTGCACCCCAAGCATCAAACTCTGCTCTCTAGAACAGTCTTTCTGCACCTCAGTATCTAACCTCTGCTCTCTGTAAGGATTTTTCTGAACCTCAGTCTCCAACCAATGCTCTCTGTAACAGGCTTTCTGCACCGCAGTCTCCAACCTCTGCTCTCTGTAACAGTTCTTCTGCACACCAGTCTCCAAGCTCTACTCTCTGTAACACTCCTGCAGAACCCGAATCAAAACTCTGCACTCTGTAACAATCCTTCTGAACACAAGTCTAAAAACTCTGCTCTCTTTAACAGTTCTTCTGAACCAGAATCTCCAAACTCTGCTCTCTGTAACACTCCTTATGCACCCGAGTCTCCATCATCTGCTCTCTGTAAGAATCCTTCTGCACCCCAGTCTCCAAACTCTGCTCTCTGGAACAGTCCTTCTGCACCCCAGTCTCCAATATCTGCTCTCTGCAATGATCCTTCTTCTCCCAAGGCTCCATCCTCTGCTCTCTGCAATGGTCCTTCTGCACCCCAGTCTCCAAACTCTGCTCTCTGTAACAGTCCTTCTGTACCGGAGTCTAAAACCTCTTCTCTCTGTAACAGTCGTTCTGGACCCTAATTGCCAACCTCGTCTTTCTGTAATATTCCTTCTGCACCTCAGACTCAAACTTATGCTCTCTTTAGCAGTCCTTTTGCACCTCAGTCTGAAACCTCTGCTCTCTGCAACGATCCTTCTGTTCCCCAGTCTCCGAACTGTGCTATCAGTAACAGTTTTTCTGCACCCCAGTCTCCAACCTCTGCTCTCTGTAAAAGGCCTTCTTCCCTCCAGTTTCCAATCTCTCCTCTCTGTAACAGGCCTTCTGCACTCCAGTCTCCAACTTCTTCTCTGCAACGATCTTTCTGCACTTCAGTTTCCAACCTCTACTCTCTAAAACAGTATTTCTACACCCCAGTCTCTAACCTCTGCTCTCTGTAAGATCCTTCTGCATCTCAGCCTCCAACCTCTGCTCTCTGTAACAGTCCATATGCACCCCAGTATCCAAACTTTGCTCTCTGTAACAATCCTCTGCACCTAAATCTCCAACCTCAGCTCTCTGCATCGGACTTTCTGCACCCCAGTCTCCAAACTCTGTTCTCTGCAACAGTCCTTCTGCACCCACGTCTCCAACCTCTGCTTTTTGTATCAGTTCTTCTGTTCCCCAGTCTCCAACCTCTGCTCTCTTTAACAGTCCTTCTGCACCTCAGTCTACAAACTCTGCTCTCAGTAACAGTCCTTCTGCACCCTAGTCTCAAACATCTACTCTCTACAACATTTCTTCTGTACCCCAGTCTCCAACCTGTGCTCTCTGTAACTGTCCTTTTGCACCCCATTCTCCAACCTCTGCTCTCTGTAAGTATCGTTTTCCACCACAGTTTCCAACCTCTGCTCTCCTCAATAATCATTCTTCACCTAAGTCTCCAGCCTCTGCTCTCTGCAACAATGCGTCTGCACCCCAGCCTTCAAACTCTGTTCTCTGTAACAGTCCTTATGCAGCTAAGTCTCCAAACTATGCTCTCAGTTAGATCCTTCTGAACACAAGTCTACAACATCTGCTCTCTGCAACGATCCTTTAGAACCTCAGTTTCCAACCTCTCCTCCCTGTAACAGCCCTTCTGTACAGCAGTCTCCAAACTCTGCTCTATGTAACGGTCCTTCTACATCCCAGTCTCCAAACTCTACTTTGTGTATTAGTCCTTCTGCGCCCCATTCTCCAAACTCTGCTCTCTGTAACAGTTCTTCTGCATCTCAGTCTCCAAACTCTGCTCTCTGCAACAGGCCTCTGCACCCCAGTCTCTACCCTCTGATCTCGGTAACAGTTCTTTTGCACCCCAATCTCAAAACTCTGCTCTCTGTAACACTCATTCTGCACTCCAGTCTCAACTTTCTGATCTATGTAAAAATCTGTCTTGACATCAGTCTGAAACCTCTGGTCTCTACAATGTTCCTTTTGCTCCTCAGCCTCCAAACTCTACTCTCTGTAAAAGTCCTTCTGCACGTCAGTCTCCAAACTCTGCTCTCTGTAAGATTCTTCTGCAACAAATTCTCCAAACTCTGCTCTCTGTAACAGTCCTTCTGCACCCCAGTCTTCAAACTCTGATCTTTGTAACAGGCCTTCTGCACCCCAGTCTTATAACTCTACTCTCTTTAACAGGCCTTCTGCACCCAAATCTCCAACCTCTGCTCTCTGCATCGATCCTTCTGAACCCTAGTCTCCATACTCTGCTCTCTGTAACAGTCTTTCTGCACCCCAGGATCCAATATCTACTCTGTGCAACAGTCCTTCTGAACCTCAGTCTGAAAATGCTGCTCTCAGCAACAATCTTTCTGCACCCCAGTTTCCAACCTCTCTGTAACAGACCTTCTGAACCTCAGTCTCCAAAATGCTCTCTGTAAGATCCTTCTGTAACGCAGTCTCGAAACTGTGCTATCTGTAACAGTCCTTCTGCACCCCCGTCTCCAACCTCTGTTCTCTGCAACAGTCTTTCTGCACCCTAGTCTCCAAACTCTACTCTCTGCAACAGTCCTTCTATACCCCAGTCTCCAACCTCTGCTCTCTTCAACGATCCTTCTGCACCACAGTCTCCAACGTCTGTTCTCTGCAACAGTCTTTCTGACCCCAGTCTCCAGGCGCTGCTCTTTGTAGGATCCTTCTGCACCCCAGTTTCCAAACTCTGCTCTCTGTGACATTTCTTCTGCACACCAGTCTCCAGCCTCTGCTCTTTGTAACAGTACTTCTGTACCACAGTCTCAATCTCTGCACACTGCAACATTTCTTCTGATCCCCACTCTCCAAACTGTGCTCTCTGTAACTGTCTTTCTTACCGCAGTCTACAAACTGTGCTCTGTGTAACTGTCCTTCTGCACCTCAGTCTCCAACCTCTGCTCTCTCCAACAATCATTCTGCACCTCAGTTTCCAACCTCTGTTCTCTGAAACGATCCTTCTGTACCACAGTTTCCAACGTCTGCTCTCTGTAACAGTCCTTCTACACCTCAGTCTCCAAACTCTCCTCTCTGTTCCCATCCTTCTGCACCTCAGTCTCCAACCTCTGCTCTCTTTAACACTTCTTCTGTACCTCAGTCTCCAACCTCTGCTCTCTGTAACAGGCTTTATGCACGCCAGTCTCCAAACTTTGCTCTATGTAACAATTCTTCTGCACCACAATCTCAAACCTCTGCTCTCTGTAACAGTCCTACTTCATTCCAGTTTTCAAACTCTTCTCTCTGCAACGATCCTTCTGCACCTCAGTCTCCAATCTCTGCTCTCTGCAACAGTCCTTCTGCACCCCAGTCTCCAGACTCTGCTTTCTGTAAGATCCTTTTGCATCCTTTCTCCAACCTCTGCTCTCTGGAACGATCCTTCTGTACCACAGTATCCAACCTCTGCTCTCTGTAACGGTCCTTCTGCACCCAGTCTCTAACCTCTGCTTTCTGTATCAGTCCTTCTGCACCCCAGTCTCCAACATCTGCTCTCTGTAACGGTTCTTCTGCACCCCAGTCTCCAAACTCTGCTCTCTGCTACAGTCCTTCTTCACCCAAGTCTCAAACCTCTTCTCTCTGCAACATTTCTTCTGCACCCCTGTCTCCAACCAGTGCTCTCTGCAACTGTCCTGCTGCACCCCAGTCTCCAACCTCTGCTCTCTGTAGCAATCCTTCTGCACCTAAGTCTTCAACCTCTGCTCTCTGCAACGATACTTCTTCACCACAGTCTCCAACCTCTGCTCTCTGCAACAGTCCTTCTGCAACCCAGTCTCAAAGATTTGCTCTCTGTAACAGTCCTTCTGAACAACAGTGTCCAAACGATGCTCTCTGTAAAAATTCTTCTTCACCTCAGCCTGTAAACTCTGTTCCCTGTAACAGGCCTTCTGCATCCCAGTCTCCAACCTCTGCTCTCTGTAAAAGTTTTTCTGAACCCCAATCTCCGAACTCTGCACTATGTAAAATTCCTTCTGCACTCCAGTCTCCATAATCTGTTCTATGTAAGAATCCTTTTGAACCCCAGTCTCCAACCTCTCCTCTCTGTAAAAGTCCTTCTCCACATCAGTCTCGAAGTTCTTCAATCTGTAAAGGTCCTTCTGCATCCTAGTCTCCAACCTCTGCTCTCTGAAATGATCCTTATGCACCTCAGTCTCCAACCTCTGCTCTCTGTAACAGTCCTTCTGCACCCAGGTCTCAAACATCTGCTCTCTGCAACGACCCTTCTTCTTGCCAGGTTCCAACCTCTGCTCTCTCCAACGGTTTTTCTGCACCCCAGTCTCCAACCTCTGCTCTCGGTAACAGTTCTTCTGCACTCCAATCTCCAAACTCTGCTCTCTGTAAAACTCCTTCTGCTCCCCAGTCTTCACCCACTGATCTCTGTAACAATCCATCTTGACCTCAGTCTCCAACCTCTTCTCTCTACAACATTCCTTCTGCTCCTAAGTCACCAAACTCTATACTCTGTAAAAATCCTTCTGCACCTCAATCTCCAAACTCTGTTCTCTGTAAGCTCCTTCTGCAACCCATTCTTCAAACTCTGCTCTCTGTACCAGTCCTTCTGCACCCCAGTCTCCAAACTCTACTCTCTGTAACAGGCCTTCTGCACCCCAGTATCCAACCTGTGCTCTCTGCAATTATCCTTCTGCCTCCCAGTCTCCAAACTCTGCTCTCTGTAACATTACTCCTGCACCCCAGGATCCAAAATCTGCTCTCTGCTACAGTCTTTCTGCACCTCAGTCTGAAACCTCTGCTCTCTGCAACAATCCTTCTGCACCCCAGTTTCAAAACTTTGCTCTCTAACAGTGCTTCTGCACCCCAGTCTTCAAACTCTGCTCTCTCTAACAAGCCTTCTGCACCCCACTCTCTTACCTCTTCACTCTGTAACAGGCCTTCTGCACCCCATTCTCAAACCCCTGTTCTCTGCATCAGTCCTTCTGCACCCTGTCTCCAACCTCTGCTCTCTGTAACAGTCGTTCTATACCGCAGTCTCCAACTTCTGCTCTCTGCAAAATTTATTTTGCACCCTGTCTCCATCTGTGCTCTCTGTAACTGTCCTTCTGCACCCCAGTCTCTAACCGCTCCTCTCTGTAACAGTCCTTCGGCACCTCTGTCTCCAACCTCTGGTCTCTGTAATGATCCTTCAGCACCTCAGCCTCAAACCGCTGCTCTCTGTAACAGGCCTTCTGAACCCCATTCTCCAAACTATGCTCTCTGTATCAGTCCTTTTGCACACCAGTATCCTACCTCTGCTCTCTGTAACAATCCTTCTGCACCTGAGTCTCCAACCTCTGTTGCCTTAAACGGTCAGACTGCACCCCAGTCTCCAAACTCTGTCCTCTGCATCAGTCCTTCTGCAACCCAGTATCCAACCACTTCTCTCTGTAACCATCCTTCTGCACCCCAGTCTCCAACGTCAGCTTTCTGTATCAGTTCTTCTGAACCCCAGTCTCCAACCTCTGCTCTCAGTAACAGTCCTTCTGCACCCAGTCCCAAACTCATGCTCTCTGCGACATTTCTTCTGCACCCCAGTCTTTATCTGTGCTCTCTGTAACTGTCTTTCTGCACCCCAGTCTCCAACCTCTGCTCTCTGTAATGATCTTTCTACAACACAGTCGGAAATCTTTGCTCTCTGGAACGATCCTTCTGCCCCTCAGTCTTGAACCTCTGCTTTCTGAAATTATCCTTCTGCACCCCAGTCTCAAACCTCTGCTGTCTGTAAAAGTCCTTCTGCACTTAAGTCTCCAACCTTTGCTCTCTGTAACAATCCTTCTGAACCTCAGTCTCCAACCTCTGCTATCTGTAACAATCCTTCTGACACCAATCTCCAACATCTGCTGTCTGTAACAGGTCTTCTGCTCCCCAGTCTACAAACTCTGCGCTATGTAAGAGTCCTAATGCACCCCAGTCTCAAACTTCTTCTCTCTGCAATGATTCTTCTGCACCTCAGTCTCCAACCACTGCTCTCTGCAACATTTCTTCTGCACCTTAGTCTCCATCTGTCCTCTCTGTAATTGTCCTTCTGCACCCCCTTCTTCATCCTTCGCTCTCTGTAACGATCATTCCGCACCACAGTCTCAAACCTCTTCTCTCTGCAAGGATCCTTCTGCACGTCAGTCTCCAAACTCTGCTGTCTGGAATTATTCTTCTGAAACTCAGTCTCCAACCTCTGCTCTCTGTAACAGTCCTGCTGCACCCCAGTCTCAAACCTCTTCTCTTTGCAAAGGCCCTCTGCACCTCATTCTCAAGCCTCTGCTCTCTGCAACAGTCCTTTGCACCCCAATTTCCAACCTCTTCTCTCTGTAAGATCCTTCTGTACCCCAGTCTCCAACCTCTGCTGTCTGTAAAAGTCATTCTACACCTCAGTCTCCAACCTGTGCTCTCTGCAGCATTTCTTCTGCACCTAAGTCTCCAAAACCTTTTCTCTGCAATAGTCCTTCTGCACCCTTGTTTCCAAACTGTGCTCTCCATAACAGTCCTTCAGTACTGCAGTCTCCACACTCTGCTCTCTGTAATGGTCCTTCTGCACCCCAGTCTCCAACCTCTGCTCTATGTAACAGTCCTTCTACACCTCAGTCTCCAACCTCTGCACTCTGCAAAAGTCCTTCTACACCCCAGTCTCAAACATCTGCTCTCTGCAACAGTCCTTCTACACCCAAGTCTCCAACCTCTACTCTCTGCAATGATGTTCTGCACCCCAGTCTCCAAAGTCTGCTCTCTGTAACAGTCCTTATGCACTCCAGTCTCCAACACCTGGTCTCTATAAGATCCTTCTGCACCCCAGTTTCCAAACTCTGCTTTTTGTGGCATTCCTTCTGCTCCCCAGTCTCCAAGCTATACTCTCTGTAACAGTCCTTCTGTACTGCAGTCTCCAAACCCTGCTCTCTGTAATGATCCTTCTGCACCTCAGTCTCCAACCTCTGCTCTCTGTAACAGGCCTTCTACACCTCAGTCTCCAACCTCTGCTTTCTGTAAAATTTCTTCTGAACCCCAATCTCCAAAGTCTGCTCTCTGTAACACTCCTTCTGCTCTTCAGTCTCCAACGTCTGCTCTCTGTAGGAATCATTCTGCACCCTAGTCTCCAACCTCTCCTCTCTGGAAAAGTAGTTCTACAACTCAGTCTCCAAACTCTGCTCTCTGTAACAATCCTTCAGCACCTCAGTCTCCAAACTCTGCTCTGTGTAACAGGCCTTCTGCACCCCAGTCTCCTACCTCTGCTCTCTGGGTCAGTCCTTCTGCACCCCAGTATCCTACATCTGAACTCTTCAACAATCCTTCTGCACCTCAGTCTCCAACCTCTCCTCTCTGCAATGGTCTTTCTGCACCCCAGGCTCCAAACTCTGCTCTCTGGAACAGTTCTTCTACACTCCAATCTCCAACCTCTACTCTCTGCTCTGCAACAGTCCTTCTGCACCCCAGTATCCAACACAGGATCTCTGCAACAGTTCTTCTCCACCCCAGTCTCCAAACTCTGATCTCTGTAACAGTTTTTCTGCACTTCAGTCTCGAAATTTTGCTCTATGCAACAGTCCTTCTGCACCTTAATCTCCCAACTCTGATCTCTCCAAGAGTTTTTCTACACCCAAGTCTACAACCTCTGCTCTCTTAAACAGTCATTCTGCACCTCAGTCTGCAAATTTTGCTCTCTGCAACAGTCCTTCTGCACCTCAGTCTCCAAACTCTGCTCTCTGCAACGGTCTTTCTGCACCTCAGTCTTCTACATCTACTCTCTGTAACAGTCCTTCTGCACCTCAGTCTCCAACCTCTTCTCTGTGTACGATCCTTCTGAAAACCAGTCTCCAAACTCTGCTTTCTGTAACAGTCCTTCTGCACCCCAATCTCCAAACTCTGATCTGTGTAACAGATCCAACCTCTTCTCTCTGTAACAGTTTTTCTGCACCCCAGTCTCTACACTCTGCTCTCTGCAACGATCCTTCTGGAACCAAGTCTCCAAACTCTGCTCTCTGCAACAGTCCTTCTGCACCTAAGTTTCCAAATTCTTCTCTCTGTAAGATCCTTCTGCACCCCAGTTTCCAAACTCTTCTCTCTGTAACATTCCTTCTGCACCCCAGTCTCCAAACTCTACTCTCTGCAATGGTCCCTCTGAACAGAAGTCTCCAATCTCTGTTTTCTACAACAGTTCTTCTGTACCACAGTCTTCAACCTCTATTCTCTTTAAGGGTCCTACTTCACTCCAGTCCTCAACCTCTGCTTTCTGTATCAGTCCTTCTGCAACATAGTCTCCAAACTCTGCTCTCTGTAAAAGTTCTTCTGCATCTCACTCTGAAACCTCTGCTCTCTGCAACAGTCCTTCTGCACCCCAGTCTTCAACCTTGCTCTCTGCAAAAGTCTTTCTGCACCCCAGTCTCCAAATCTGCTCTCTGCCACAGTCCTTCTCCACCCCAGTCTCCAAACTCTGCTCTCTCTAACAATCCTTCTGCTCCCCAGTCTCCGAACTCTGCTTTCTTTATCAGTTTTTCTGAACCCAGTCTCCAAACTCTGCTCTCTGTAACTTTCTTTCTGCACCTCAGACTCAAACCTCTGCTCTCTGCAACAGTCTTTCTGCACCCCGGTCACTAAACTCTGCTCTCTGAAACAGTCCTTCTGCACCACATGATCCAACATCTGCTCTCTGCTACATTTCTTCTGCAAATCAGTCTGCAACCTTTGCTCTCTGCAATACTCCTTCTGCACCCAAGTCTCCAATCTCTGCTCTCTCCAACAGTCCTTTTACACCACAGACTCCAACATCTGCTCTCAAAAAAGTTTTTCTCCACCCCAGTCTTAAACCTCAGCTCTCTGAAACAATCCTTCTGCACCCAAATCACCAACGTCTGCTTTCTGTATCAGCCCTTCTGCACCCCAGTCTCCAACCTCTGCTCTCTGTACCAGTCTTTCTGCACCTCAGTCTCCAACCTCTACTTTCTGGAGCAGTCCTTCTCCACCCCAGTCTCTAACATCTTCTCTCGGCAACAGTCCTTCTGGACGCTAGTATCCAACCTCTACTCTCCGCAACAGTCCTTCTACACCCCAGTCTCCCATCTCTGCTCTCTGTAACAGGCCTTCTGCACCCCAGTATAAAACCTCTGCTCTCTTTAAAAGTCCTTCTGCACCTCAGTCTGAAAACTCTGCTCACTTTAATGAGCCTTCTGCACCTCATTCTGGTATCTGCAACAGTCCCTCTGAACCTCAGTCTGAAAACTCTTCTCTCTGCAACGATCCTTCTGCAACCCAGTCTCCAAACTCCGCTCTCTGTAACACTAATTCTGCACCTTAGTCTCCAAACTCTGTTCTCTGTAAGATCCTTCTGAAACCCAGTCTCCAAAATCTGCTCTCTGTACCAGTCCTTCTGCACCCCAGTCTCAAACCTCTGCTCTCTGTAACAAGCCTTCTTCACCCCAGTCTCCAAACTCTGCTCTAACAGGCCTTTTGCTCCCCAGTCTCCGACCAATTCTCTCTGCAATGATCCTTATGCACCCCAGTCTCCAAACTGTGCTCTCTGTAACAGTCCTTCTGCACCACAGTCCCCAACCTCAGCTCTCTGAAAGATCCTTCTGCACCCCAGTCTACAAACTCTGCTCTCTGTAACAGTCCTTCTGCACCTCAGTCTCCCACCTCTGCTCTCTGCAAAAGTCCTTCTGCACCCTAGTATCCAACATCTGGTCCCTGCAACAGTCCTTCTATACCCCAGTCTCCATAATCTGTTCTCTGCAACGATCCTTCTGCACCCCAGTCTGCAACCTCAGCTCTCTGCAACAATCCTTGTTCACCCAAGTCTCTAAACTTTGCTCTGTGTAAGATCCTATTGTACCCCAGTTTCCAAACTCTGCTCTCTGTAACATTCCTTCTTCACACCAGTTTCCAATCTCTGCTCTCTGCAATTGTCCCTATCCACCCCAGTCTCCAACCTTGTTCTCTACAACGGTTCTTCTGTACCGCAGTCTTCAACCTCTGTTCTCTGTGAGGGTCCTCCTGCAATAAATCTTTAAACTCTGCTTTCTCTTTCAGTCCTTGTGCACCACAATCTCCAAACTCTGCTCTCTGTAACAGTCGTTCTGCACCTCACTCTGCAACACCTGCTCTCTGCAACAGTCCTTCTTCACCCCAGTCTTTAACCTCTGCTCTTTATAACAGTCCTTCTATACCCCAGTCTCCAACCTCTGCTCTCTGCAACAGTCCTTATGAACCAAACTCTCCTACCTCTGCTCTCAGAAACAGTCCTTCTGCACCCCAGTCTCCAAACTGTGCTCTCTGTAAGATCCTTCTACACACCAGTCTCCAACCTCTGCTCGCTGTAACAGTCCTTCTGCAACCCAGTCTTCAACCTCTGCTCTCTGCAATGATCATTCTGCATCCTGTCTCCAACCTCTGCTCGCTGCATCAGTTTTTGTGCACCCAGTTTCCAACATCTGCTCTCTGCAACAGTTTTTCTGTACCTCAGTCTAAAAACTCTGCTCTGCAACAATCCTTCTGCACCCCAGTCTCCAACCTCTGCTTTCTGTAACAGTCCTTCTGTACCTCAGTCTTCAACCTCTGCTTTCTGTAAGACCCTTCTGAAACCCAGTCTGTAAATTCTGCTCAATGTAACAGTGCTTCTGCACCCCAGTCTCCAACATCTGCTCTCTGTAATAGGCCTTCTTCATCCCAGTCTCCAACCTCTGCTCTCTTTAGAGGCCTTTTGCACCCCAGTCTCCAACGTCTGCTGTCTTCAAAAGTCCTTCTGCACCCCAGTCTACAACCTGTGCTCTCTGTAACGGTACTTCTGCTCCCCAGTCTCCAACCTCTGCTCTCTGTAACACTACTGCTGTACTGGAGTCGCCAACATGTGTTCTCAGCAACAGTGCTTTTGCACCCCAGTCTCAAAACTCTGCTCTCTGTAACACTCCTTCTGTACCAGAGTCTCCAACCTCTGCTCCCTGTAACGGTTTTATGCACCCAAGTCTCCAACATCTGCTTTCTTTATAAGTCCTTCTGAACCCCAGTCTTTAACCTCTGCTCTCTCTAACAGTCCTTCTGCACCTCAGTCTCCAACCTCTGCTCTCTGCCCAATTCCTATTGAACCCAGTCTCCAACCTGTGCTCTCTGTAACAGTACTTCTGCTCCCCAGTCTCTAACCTCTGCTCTCTGTAACACTCCTCTGTACCGGAGTCTCCAACATCTCTTCTCAGCAACAATGCTTTTGCACCCAGTCTCCAACATCTGCTTTCTCTATAAGTTCTTCTGCACCCCAGTCTTTAACCTCTGCTCTCTTTAACAGTCCTTCTGCACCTCAATCTCAAACCTCTGCTCTTTGCCCAATTCATATAGCACCCAGTCTCCAACCTGTGCTCTCTGTAAAAGTCCTTCTGCACCCCAGTCTCCAACCTCTGCTCTCTTTCACGATGCTTCTGCACCCCAGTCTCGAACCTCTGCTCTCTGCAACGATCCTTCTGCACCTCAGTATTCAACCTCTGCTCTCTGCAACGATAATTCTGCACCCCAGTCTCAAACCTCTCCACTCTGTAACAGTCCTTCTGCACCTCAGTCTCCAACCTTCGATCTCTTAGTAGTCATTTGCACCCCAATTTCCAACCTCTGCTCTCTGCAACAGTACTTATATACACAAGTCTCAAAACTCTGCTCTCTGCAGCAGTCCTTCTTCACCCCACTAGCCAAACTATGCTCTCTGTAACAGTACTTCTGCACCCCAGTCTCCAAACTCTGCTCTCTGTAACAGGCCTTCTTCACCCAAGTCTCCAACCTTTGCTCTGTGTAAGAGTCCTTTTGCACCCCAGTCTCAAAACTCTGCTCTCTGACATGATCCTTCTAAACCACAGTCTCCAACGTCTACTCTCTGCATCTGTCCTTCTGAACCCCGGTCTCCAATCTATGCTCTCCGTAACAGGCCTTCTGCACCCCAGTCTCCAACCTCTGCTCTTGGTAACAGGCCTGTTGCTCCACAGTCTCCAACTCTACTCTCTGCAAGGATCCTTCTGCACCCCAGTCTCCAAACTCTTCTCTCTGCAAGAGTCCTTCTTCACCCCAGTCCCAACCTCAGATCTCTGAATGTTTTTTCTGCACCCCAGTCTCCAAACTCTAATCTCTCTAACAATCCTTCTGCACCACAGTCTAAAACCTCTGCTCTCAGCAATGGTTTTTATGCACCCCAGTCTCAAATTTTTTTCTCTGCAACAGTCTTTCTGCACCACAGTCTGAAACATCTGCTCTCTGTAACAGTCCTTCTGTACTGCAGTCTCCAACCTCTGCTCTCTCTAATGGTCCTTCTGCACCCTAGTATCAAACTTCTGCTCTCTGTAACTTTACCTCGGCACCTCAGTCTCAAACCTCTGCTCTCTGTTTCAGTCTTTCTGTACCCCAGTTTTCAAACTCTGCTCTCTGTAACTTTAATTCTGCACCTCAGTCTTCAAAAACTACTTTCTTCAACATTCCTTCTGCACCCCAGTCTCCAACCTCTGCTCTCTGGAACAGTCCTTCTATACCCCAATCTCCATTATCTGCTCTCTGAAACGATCCTTCTGCAACCCAGTCTCCAACGTCTGCTCTCTACAACAGTCTTTCTGTACCCCAGTTTCCAAACTCTGCTCTCTGGAAGATACTTCTGTACACCAGTTTCCAAACTCTGTGCTCTTTAACATTTCTTTTGCACCCCAGTCTCCATGCTCTGCTCTATGCAATGGTCCCTCTGCTCTCCAGTCTTCAATCTTATTCTCAAAAACAGTTCTTCTATACCGCAGTCTTCAACCTCTGTTCTCTGTAAGGGTCCTACTGCACCCCAGTCTCCAACCTCTGCTTTGTGTATCAGTCCTTCTGCACCACAGTCTCCAAACTCTGCTCTCTGTAACAGTCCTTCTGCACCTCAGTCTGCAACCTCTGCTCTCTGCAACTATCCTTCTGCACCCCAGTCTTCAATCTCTGCTCTCTGTAAGAGTCCTTCTGTACTGCTGTCTCCAACCTCTGCTCTCTGCAACAGTCCTTCTGCACCTCAGTGTCAAAACTCTGTTCTCTGTAAGGGTCTCTGCACCACATTCTCTAACCTCTGCTTTCTGTATCAATCATTCTGCACCACATTCTCCAAACTCTGCTCTCTGTATCAGTCCTTCTGCACCTCAGTCTGCAACCTCTGCTCTCTGCAATAGTTATTATGCACCCCAGTCTCCAACCTCTGCTCTCTGTAACAGTCCTTCTTCACCTCAGTATCCAACCTCTGCTCTCTGTAAGTTCCTTCTGCAACCCAGTCGAAAAACTCTTCTCTCTGTAACACGCATTCTTCACCCCAGTCTCCAACCTCTGCTCTCTGTAAGAGGCCTTCTGCTCCCCAGTCTCCAACCTCTGCTCTGTGCAACGATCCTTCTTAAACCCAGTCTCCAACGTCCGCTCTCTTCAACAGTCCTTTGCACCCCAGTCTCCAATATCTGCTCTCTGCTACAGTCCCTCTGAACCTCAGTCTAAAACCTCTGCTCTCTGTATCGATCCTTCTGCACCCCTGTCTCCAAAGTCTGCTGTTCGCAACAGTCCTTCTACACCCCAGTCCCCAACCTCAGTTCTCTGAAAGATCCTCCTGCACCACATTCTCCAACCTCTCCTCTCTGTAACAGTCCTTCTGCACCCCAGTCTCCTCCTCTGCTCTCTGCATGGATCCTTCTGCTTTTCAGTCTCCAAACTCTTCTCTCTACAATGATCCTTCTGCACCCAAGTCTCCAACCTCTACTCTCTGTAAAACCTTCTGTACTGCAGTCTTCAACCTCTGCTCTTTGTAACGGTCCTTCTGCACCTGAGTCTCCAAACTCTGCTTTCTGTATCAGTCCTTCTGCACCCCAGTCTCCAACTTCTGCTCTCTACTTCAATCCTTCTGCACCCCAATCTTCCACCTCTACTCTCTGCAACAGTCTTTCTACACCCCAGTCTAAAACCTCTACTCTCTGCAACAGTCTTTCTGCACCCCAGTCTCCAAACTCTTCTCTCTGTATCAATCCTTCTGCACCTCATTCTCCAACCTGTGCTCACTTCAACGGTCCTTCTGCCCCTCAAAAATACAACCTTTACTCTCTGTAACAGTGCTTCTGCACCTCAGTCTCTAACCTAGCTCTCTGTAAGATCCTTTTGCTACCCAGTCTTCAAACTCTGCTATTTGTAACAGTCCTTCTGCACCAAGGTCTTCAACCTCTGCTCTCTGCAATGAGATTTCTGCACCACAGTGTCCAACCTCTGCTCGCTGCAACAGTCCTTCAACTTCTGTTCTCTGTAACAATCCTTTTGCACCTCACTCCCCAAATTATGCTCTCTGCAATCGTCCTTCTGCACCCCGTTTTCCAACCTCTCCTCTCTGTAACAATCATTTTGCACACCAGTCTCCAATGTCTGCTCTCTGCAATGAATCTTTTGCAACCCAGTCTCCAACCTCTGCTCTCTGCAAAAGTCTTACTACACCCCAGTCTTCAACATCTGCTCTCTGAAACAGTCCTTCTTCACCTCAGTCTGAAAACTCTGCTCTCTGCAACTATTCTTCTACACCCCAGTCTCCAAATTCTGCTTTCTGTAACAGTTCTTCTTCATCTCAGTCTCCCACCTCTGCTCTCTGTAACAGTCCTTCTGCACCCCAGTCTTCAATCTCTGCTCTCTATAAGATACTTCTTCACCCCAGTTTCCAAACTCTGCTCTCTGTAACATTCTTTCTCCACCCCAGTCTCCAAACTCTGCTCTCTGCAACTGTCCTTCTGCACGCCAGTCTCCAACCTGTGTTCTCTGCAACAGTCCTTCTGCACCCCAGTCTCCAGCCTCTGCTCTCTGTAACAGTTCTTCTGAACCTCAGTCTCCAACCTCTGCTCTCTGTGACAGTCCTTCTGCAACCCAGTCTCCAACCTCTGCTCGCTGTTAAAGGCCTTCTGCACCCCAGTCTGCAAACTCTTCTCTTTTAACAGGCATTCTGCGTCACTGTCTCCAAAGTCTTCTCTCTGCAACCATCCTCCTCCAACGCAGTATCCAACCTCTGCTCTGTGCAACAGTTCGTGTGCACCCTAGTCTCCAAACTCTGCTCTCTGTAAGATCTTTCTGCACCCCAGTCTCCAAACTCTGATCTCTGTAAAAGGCCTTCTGCAGCCCAGTCTCCAAACTCTGCTCTCTGTAAAAATTCTTCTGCACCTTAGTCTCCATGATCTGCTCTCTTCAACGGTCCTTCTACACCGCAGTCTCCAACTTCTGTTGTCTGCAACAGTGCTTCAGCAACTCAGTCTCCAAACTCTGCTCTCTGCAACAATCCTTCTGCACCCCAGTCTTTAACATCTGTTCAATGCAACAGTTCTTCTGCACCCCAGTCTCCAAAATGTACTCTCTGAAACAGTCCTTCTCCACCCCAGTCTCCAAACTCTGCAATCTGTAACAGTCCTTCTGTACTGCAGACTCCAACCTCTGCTCTCTGAAACGGTCCTTCTGCAACCCAGTCTCCAACCTCTGCTTTCTGTATCAGTCCTTCTGCACCAAGTCTCCAACCTCTGCTCTCTCTAACAATCCTTCTGGATCTCAGTCTCCTACCTATGCTCTCTGCTAAAGTCCTTCAGCACCCCAGTCTCCAACTTCTCATCCTGCAACAGTTCATCTACACCCCAGTCTCAAAACTCTGCTATCTGCAACAGTCCTTCTGCACCCCCGTTTCCAAACTATGCTCTCTGTAACAATCCTACTGCATCTCAGTCTCCAACCTCTACTCTCTTAAACAGTCCTTCTCCACCTCAGTCTACAACGTCTGCTATCTGTAAGATCCTTCTGCAACCCAGTCTCCAATCTCTGCCCGCTTTAACATTCCTTCTGCATCCCTTATCCAAATTCTCCTCTCCATAACAGGCCTTCTACACCCCAGTCTCCAAAGTCTGTTTTCTATAACAATCCTTCTGCACCCAGTATCTAAACTCTGCGCTCTACAACGATCCTTCAGCACCCCAGTCTCCACCCTCTGCACTCTGCAACAGTCCGTCTGTACCCCAGTCTCCAACATGTGCTCTCTGCAACAGTCCTTCTGCACATCAGTCTTAAAACTCTGTTCTCTGCAAGGTCCTCTGCACCTCAGTCTCCAACCTCTACTCTCCGTAACAGTCCTTCTGCACCTCAGTCTCCAACATCTGCTCTCTTTACCAGTCCTGCTACACCTCGGTCTACAATCTCTGCTCTTTGTAAGATCCTTCTGCAACCTTGTCTAAAAACTATGCTCTCTGTAACAGTTCTTCTGCACCCCAGTCTCCAAACTCTGCTCTCTGTAACGGTCCTCCTGTATTACTGTCTCCAAACTTTCCTTTCTGTAATGGTCCGTTTGCACCCCAGTCTCCAACCTCTGCTTTCTGTATCAGTCCTTCTGCACACCAGTCTTTAACCTCTTCTCTCTGTTACAGTCCTTCTGTTCCTCAGTCTCCAAACACATCTCTCTGCATCAGTCCTTCTGCACCCAAGACTCCAACACCTGCTACCTGAAACAGTCCTTCTACACCCTAGTCTCCAACCTTTGCTATCTGCAACAGCCTTTCTGCACCCCAGTCTCCAGCCTTTGCTATCTGTAACAATACTTCTGCACCTCAGTCTCCAAACTCTGCTCTCTGCAATGGTCCTTCTACACCTCAGTCTGCAAACTCTACTATCTGTAACATTTCTTCTGCACCTCAGTTTTCAACCTCTGATCTCTGTAAGATCCTTCTGCAACCCAGTCTCCAAACTCTGCCTTCTGAAAAGATCCTTCAGCACACCAGATTCCAAACTCTGCTCTCTGTAACAGTACTGTTGCACCTCAGTCTTCAAACTCTTCTCTCTGTAAGATGCTTCTGCAACCCTGTCTCCAAATTATGCTCCTTGTAACATTCCTTCTGAACCCCAGTCTCCAAACTCTGCTCTCAGCAACAGTCCTTCTAAACCCCAGTCTCCAACCTCTGCTCTCTGCAACAGTCTTTCTGCACCACAGTCTCCAACATCTGTTCTCTGAAACAATCCTTCTTAACCTCAGTTACCAAACTTTGATCTCTGCAATGGTCCTTCTGCACCCCAGTTTCAAACCTCTGCTCTCTGTCAAAATCATTCTGCACCTCAGTCTCCAACCTCTGCTCTCTGCAACGATCCTTCTGCACCCAGTCTCCAACATCTGCTTTCTGCAACAGTCCTTCTTTACCTCAGTCTGAAAACTATTCTCTTTGCAACAATCCTTGTGCACCACAGTATCCAAACTCTGCTTTCTGCAACAGTACTTCTGCACCTCAGTCTCCAACATCTGATCTCTGTAACAGTCCTTCTGCACCCAGTATCCAACCTCTGCTCTCTTTAAGTTCCTTCTGCACCCCAGTTTCCAAACTCTGCTCTCTGTAAAATTCCATATGGTTCCCAGTCTCCAAACTCTGCTCTCTGTAACAGTCCTTCTGCTCCCCAGTCTCCAACCTCTGCTCTCTTTAACAGTCCTTCTGTACCGCAATCTCCAACCTCTTCTCTCTGTTACAGTCCTTCTGTACCACAGTCTCTAAACTCTGCTCTCTGCAACGGTCCTTCTGCACCCCATTCTCCAACCTCTGGTGTCTGCAAGAGTCCTTCAGCACCTCAGTCTCCAACCTCTGCTCTCTGCAACAATCCTTCTGCACCACAGTTTCCAACTTCTGCTCTCTGCAACAGTTCTTCTGCACCCCAGTCTCCAACATCTACTCTCTAAAACAGTCCTTCTCCACCCCAGTCTCCAACCTCTGCTCTCTGTAACAGTCTTTCTGTACTGCAATCTCCAACCTCTGCTCTCTATAATGGTCCTTCTGCACCCCAGTCTCCAACTTCTGCTTTCTGTATCAGTTCTTTTGCACCCAAGTCTCCAACCTCTGCTGTCTGTAACAGTCCTTCTTCACCTCAGTCTCCAACTTCTGCTCTCTGCAACAGTCCTTCTGCACCCCAGTTTCCAACCTCTGCTCTCAATAAAAATCTTTCTGTACCTCAGTATCCAACCTCTACTCTCTGTTACAGTCCTTCTGCGTCTCCGTCTCCATCCTCTGCTCTCTGTAACAGTCCTTTTGCACCGCTGTCTCTAATTCTGGTCCCTGCAAGAGTCCTTCTTCACCTCAGTTTCCGAAGTCTGATCTCTGCAATGGTACTTTTTAACCCCTGTCTCCAAACTTTGTTCTCTGTAACAATCCTACTGCACCCCAGTCTCCAACATTTGCTCTCTGCAATGATCCATCTGCAAGCCAGTCTCCAACATCTGCTCTCTGCAACAATCCTTCTGCACCTCAGTCTGAAAACTCTGCTCTCTGCAACAATCCTTGTGCATCCCAGTCTCCAACCTCTGCTCTCGCAAACATCCTTCTGCACCCCAGTCTCCAACCTTTTCTCTCTGCAACAATCCTTTTACACCCCAGTCTCCAAACTCTGCTCTTTGAAAAAGTCCTTCTGCACCCCAGGCTCCAAAATCTGCTCTCTGCAACAGTCCTTCTGCACCTCAATCTGAAAACTCTGCTCTCTGCAACGATCTTTTTGCACCCCACTCTCCAAACTCTGCACTCTGAAACAGTCCTGCTCTACCCCAGTCTCCAAACTCTTCTCTCTGTAACAGTCATCATGTAGTGCAGTCTCCAAAATCTGCTCTCTGTAGCGGTCCTTCTGCAGCCCAGTCTCCAACCTCTGCTCTCTGTAATAGTCCTTCTTAACTTCAGTCTCCAAACACTGCTCTCTGCCACAGTCCTCCTGCACCAAAGACTCAAATATCTACTCCCTGCAACATTCCTTCTGCACCTCAGTCTGTAACCTCTACTCTCTGTAACAGTCCTTCTGCACCTCAGTCTCCAACATTTCCTCTTTGTATAATTTTTCTGCAACCCAGTCTCCAAACTCTGCCCTCTGTAACACTTTTTCTGCACCTGTTCTCCAAACTATGTTCTCTGTAACCGTCCTTTTGCACCCTAGTCTCAATACTCTGCTCTCTACAACGATCCTTCTGCACCCCAGTCTCCATCCTCTGCTCTCTGCAAAAGTCCTTCTCCACCCCAGTCTCCAAACTCTGCTCTTTGTAACAGTCCTCCCTGTAGTGCAGTCTCCAAAATCTGCTCTCTGTGACGGTCCTTCTGCACCCCAGTCTCCAACCTCTGCTCTCTGTACCAGTTCTTCAGCACCCCAGTCTCCAAACTCTGCTCTCTGTAACAGACTTTCTGCAACACAGTCTCCAACCTTGCTCTCTGCAACCGTCCTTCTGCACCTCAGTCTCCAACCTTGCTCTCTGCAACCGTCCTTCTGCACTCCAGTCTCAAAACTCTGCTCTCTGCAACAGTCCTTCTGCACCCCAGTCTTCAACATGTGCTCTCTGCAAAATTCCTTCTGCACCTCAGTCTGAAAACTCTGTTCTCTGCAACGACCCTTCTGCACCCCAGTCTCCAACCTCTGCTCTCTGTAACAGTCCTATTGTACCTCAGTCTTCAAACTCTGCTCTCCATAAGATCCTTTTGCAACCCTGTCTCCAAACCCTGCTTTCTGTAACAGTTTTTCTGCACCCCAGTCTCCAACCTTTACTCTCTGTAACAGGCCTTTTGCACCCCATTTTCCAAACTCTGCTCTCTGTAACAGTGCTTCTGCACCTCAGTCTACAAACTTTTCTCTCTGCAAAAGTCCTTCTGCTCCCCAGTCTCCAACATCTGGTCCTGCAACAGTCCTTCTGTACCAAATCTCTAAACTCTGCCTATTTAACAGTCCCACTGTAATGCAGTCTCCAAACTCTGCTCTCTGCAACAGTCCTTCTGCAACCCAATCTCCAACCTGTTTTCTCCACAACAGTCCTTCTACACCCCAGTGTCCAGCCTTTGCTGTCTGCAACAATCCCTCTGCAACACAGTCTCCAAACTCAGCTCTCTGTAACAATCCTTCTGCACCTCAGTCTTCAACATCTGCTCTCTGCAACGGTCCTTCTACACCACAGTCTCCAAAAACGACTCTCTGTAAATGTACTTCTGAACACCTTCTCCAAACTCTGCTCTCCGTAATAGGCCTACTGCACCGCAGTCTCCAACCTCTGTTCTTTATAATAATCCTTCTGCACCCCAGTCCCAAAACTCTGCTCTTTGCAACAGTATTACAGCACCCCAGTCTCCTAGATGTGCTCTCTGCAAAAGACCTTCTGCACCTCAGTCTGAAAACTCTGTTCTCTACACCGATCCTTCTGCACCCTAGTCTCCTACCTCTGCTCTCTTTAACAGTCCTGAAGCACATCAGTCTACAACTCTGCTCTCTGTAAGATACTTGTGCTACTTTGTCTAAAAACTCTGCTCTCTGTAGGAGTTCTTCTGCACCCCAGTCTCCAACCTCTGCTCTTTGCAACGATCCTTCTGCACCTCAGTCTCGAAACTCTGCTCTCTGTAACAGTCCTTCTGCACCCCAGTCTCAAACCTCTGCTGTCTGCAACTACCTTTCTGCACACCAGTTTCTAACGTCTGCTCTATCCAACAGTCCTTCTGCACCCCAGTCTCCAAACTCTGCTTTCTGCAACGATCCCTCTGTACCCCAGTATCCAACATCTGCTCTATGCAACAGTCCTTCTGCACCCCTATCTCCAACCTCTGCTCTCTGCAAAAGTTCTTCTGCACCTCAGTCTGAAAACGCTGTTCTCTGCAATGATCCTTCTGTACCCCAGTCTCCAAACTCTTCTCTCTGTAATAGTCCTTTTGCACCTCAGTCTCGAGACTCTGCTCTCTGTAAGATCCTTCTGTAAACCTGTCTCCAGACTCTGCTCTATGAAAAAGTCCTTCTGCACCCCAGTCTCCAACCTCTGCTCTCTGCAACAGTCCTTCTAAACGCCAGTCTCCGAACTCTGCTTTCTTCAACAGTCCTTCTCTACCCCAGTCTCCAACTTCTGTTCTATTTAACAATCCTCCTTCACCTCAGTTGCCAAACTCTGATCTCTGCAATGGTCCTTCTGCACCACTTCTTCTACCTCTGCTCTCTGTAACAATTCTTCTGCACCCCAGTTTCAAAACTCTGCTCTCTACAACAATAGTTTGAACCCCAGTTTTAAAACTCTGCTCTCTGTAAAAGTACTTCTGATCCGCAGTCTACAACATTTGCTCCCTGCAACAGTCTTTCTGCACCTCAGTCTGACAACCCTGCTCTCTGCAACGATCCTATTGCACCCCAGTCTCCAAACTCTGCTTTCTGTAACAGTCTTTCTGCACCTCAGTCTCCAACCTCTGCTCTCTGCAACAGTCCTTCTGCACCTCAGTCTGAAAATTCCATGGTCTGAAACAATCCTTTTGCAACCCAGTCTCCAAACTCTGCTCTCTGCAACAGTCCTTCTGCACCCAAGTCTCCAACAACTGCTCTCTGCAACAGTCTTTCTGCACCTCAGTCTCAAATTCTGTGCTCTACAATGATCCTTCT